>NC_141555.1:67536142-67716142 GCF_021556685.1 Rattus norvegicus
TATGGCCATGTTTTATTGTATACATGTATTAAATTCTCAAGGGTAAAACAATATATTATTTAATAGAAAATTTAGACTATCAGCTTTAGCTACGTAATATAAGACTGTATGACTCTAAAGAATTCAAATATTGAACATAAATCAAACCAATTGACTGCCTTATGATTCAAGGAGCAAATTATATGTACTTAATGTAAAGAGCTTTCTCCCTGTTCCGGTCTCTTTCTATCTCTTGTCCCTCTGTCTCTCGGTCTCTCTATTTCTATCTTTCTCTCTCTCTCTCTCTCTCTCTCTCTCTCTCTCTCTCTCTCTCACACACACACACACACACACACACACACACACACACACTTGCAGATGTACACTTACATTATTTTTATGTCAAGGTGTCAAAATTCATGACACAATCAAAATAAAGGAATAGAGGTTTGTTTAGTGCACACAGTCACAGTCATTGGGTTCAGACTGTCGTGGCAATGACCACATGGCAACAGTGTATTGATCTGTGGCACTGAGAGCCTGCATAGCCCTGCTTATATTTGGGTGGATCAGGCAGCCAAGAGTTCGGTCCAACCAGCCAGCTCCCTCCTTCTAGCCCCAGTGACCTACTTCTGCTAGGGCACAGTCTGAAAGGTTGCACAACCTTCCTACACAGTGCCATCAGCTTGAGACAAAGTGTTCCCACAGCTGAGACCATGGGGAAATTTCACACTCAAGCCCTAACGACAATGAGCCAGGCAAGTGTGAAATGTTTTGTGAAAGCAGTTTAATTTCAGATCTGTAAACAGGACAGGGAGGAACCCTTTGATATGGATTGATTTAATCTTTAGCTTACAGAGTGCACCCCCAAAAGATACATAGTGTAGAAAATGCACAGTTTTCTATGTTTCAAGGACGGCGCTGAGAACAATACACTAATGAAAATAAAATGCAAAAAACTGGGATATATAGTAACAATTCCAATTGTCAGTGTGAAAGGGTCTTTTATTTATGTATGTGAGCTGTCATTATTAGTTCCCTATTGGGTTGATTGGATGGATGGATAAATAGATGAGAGATGATAGACAAATGATAGATTAGATAGATAAGATAGACAGCCAGGCAGACAGACAGATAAGATAAATAGACAGCATTGTATTTGAATGCAACTACTACAGAACAGATTGGAGCCCCCCCTCCAATGTTCCTTTCAGAACATAACCTGTGTTACAGAGGAACTGACAACTTCCCCGCAGGAAACAAGCATCCTATTCCAGCAGAGAGGTGGAAACAGATGTTGATGTTTTCCCTGTGCCTTCGTGGTTCAGCACTGTGTATCACAAGATGAAAAACTTTCCACCATAATTAAGTGTTAATTTTGTTGTGGCAGAAAATAAAAGAAAGCACCTCAGTTAGCAAGGAAGGCAGCCCCGACCAATAACTACATTTGACCGGAGATTTGCTGAGCCCTGAAGTAAGAACTGTGAATCCCATGAGGCCCGAGCTCTCAGGCAAGGCTCCTGGAGAGTGAAAAGGTCATCTCCCTACAGGAGTGATAGTTCTACTTTAACTTTAAGCAACTTCTCTACTAGCTGTGTTCTCCCTGCAGCCAATGGGGTTATTGTAGTGCTGTAGGTTCCTGAAGAATTGGATCTGGCCAGTAAATCAGTGTAGATGTGGATTGTAGGATGGCTTCCTGCCTGGTGGTATACAGTCCAGCACAGAGGTGCAGGGATGAGGGGCGAGGATGACGAACTTCCTTCCTCCCCTGGGTCCTCTAGTACCTGTCCTCACTACACAGCATTAGCTTTGCTCCCTTAGGTACCTAGTTCTGGTTATGTTAACATAGGGTGACTTCTGCTACTTTTTAACCTACATGAATGTCTAGCAGCTTATGTTACGTGACCTATCCTGGGTAGACCTGAACAATGTGTGTTCACCTCATGTAGGCCTCCAACTACAAAGGATTCCAGCCAGGTCTACCTTATCATGGCTATTCAGGAGCAGACTAGTGGCTCAGACAACTCTATCAGTGGAAAACCCACTCTAGCATGGATGACACTCAAATAGCTACATCCTGTAGATATCAGCCCAACTAGTAGGCAGCTCCACCCAAGAAGCCCCCTTCATCATGGCTGCCCCTGACCACCGGGTCAATTGTTCTCATCTTATTGCTCTTTGGAACAGGACCTGAGCGTCATAACCTTCGAGAATCCTAAGCCTTATAGGTTTCTTAAGCTTCCTGAATCTTCTGAGATCCAGAAGGGAATGCTTCAATTCCAGTAGATTCTCAACACAACCCAAGAATAAATAAATAAATAAATAAATAAATAAATAAATAAATAAATAAATAAACGACCAGAGGTCCCGAAACAACATTCATTCAGTCAATGTATCTAAAGCCAGAGAAAAGAACATTCTTGCTGAGTGCTGTCCTTTGGATACCAAAGGTCCCATGCTAAGGGAGGGAGTGATGTAGAGAATGGCTGTGGTTTCCCCAGCAGCACATCCTAAGCCCTAAAGTGTGCAGTGTGAAACAGCCAGGATCCCTGCCCAACGTCCCAGCCTTAAAGAAGAAGATACAAGAAACCCAGAGAGGAAATTAGTTAACTTGCAACAACCTCGCCAGCTGCTTACAAAGCTGTGATTTACTTGAACAGAAGAAACAACATCTCCCAGCTCCACCCCTTTCCAGAGGTTACTTTAGCATTAGCTCAAAATTCAAGCAAAGGGGGCCCTGAGTGATGCTACCGAAAACTGAGTTGACAAATCAAAACTGTGTAATGAAGATACACTGGAAACACAAGGGAACGCGCAGCAGGCTGGGCTCAGTTCTACCCCTCAGGCTGTCGCCGCCTTCCTTCTACAAAGAGTGGACCTGCCTTTGCCGGCAGAAATCCTCAAGTTCTGAAACTCTAAGCAGCTCTAACAAGCTCCCAGGGTTGTTAAGAAGGATTTCCTACACCATCAGCCCTGTCTCCTCTGTGCTGACATGAATGAGACATGAAGCTTTGGGGAAGTGGAGAGAAGAGAGTCTCGCCTGGCAGAGAAGAGTACTCACAGCTCTGCACATAAAGACCCATCCTAAATTCTCAGACACACACACACACACACACACACACACACACACACACACACACACAGAAAGAGAGAGAGAGAGAGAGAGAGAGAGAGAGAGAGAGAGAGAGAGAGAGAGAGAGAGAGAGAGAGACAGGGTGCTCCCTGCCATTCCTCTTGTTTCTGCAGGATGCCACCACCCTTTGACTTGTGGACACATTGTCCATCCCTGCTCTTTTGTCACATAGTGACCTCCTCTTCTTCCCATTCTTCTCATGGGCTCAGAAGTCAACACCAATGGAGCGGGAGCCAACTCCAGTCCATATGGGTTCAGCTTCACTTGGCTACAATGGGTAAGGCCCTGCCTTCCAATCAATGACACTCACAGACATTTGCATGTAAAGATGTCACCTCATCATTCTGAAAGGAGACAACAGCATCTTCAACAACTCTTCACCCAGCACAAACGCAGAACGGTACCCTTGGCTTTCAAGACTGCTTCTAGTTTGTTGAACTGCTATTAATGGCATAAATCAGTGTCCTTACTGTAGTAACAAAGTACCTGACAGAAGAAATAGGAGGCTGCCACTGTACACTGAGCTCCCATGATATAGAGAACCAGGCTGGAGTCAGGGACAGGCAGGCCATGAATCTCTCAGTTTGCCTCTGTGGCTCTATGACTGCCAGCTTGTCCCCGTGTCCAAGATGTTCCACAATCCCTTCGAAAAATGGTGCCAGCAACTGAGGTCCAACTGTTTAAACATGTGTGCCCCTTCAACGAGAATTTCAAGGAAAAAGCTGTCTGCGAAAGCTGACTGGCTGGTTAGAGCTGCAGTGGTGAGGAGATGTTGGAATGTTGCTGATCCAGAGGCTAGTTACCTGATAGTTTTTGCCCCCATAATTCTTTGCCTACCTCTTTGTCAAAACTAATCTATATCATAGACTAAAAAAAACTTTTTGGAATCTATTAATTTTAGTAATCACCTAGTTACCAACAATCCAAAAGCTAAGAATGTCATCAGATAGCATCGTGGGGACATGGAAAAGGTCCCGCCAGTTTGCTTTAACAGTCCTGCTTGTTTGCCCACCAACGTATTTTGCATTTGCCTTGCATTATAACTTTCTTTGTTCTGTAAAACTATGAAAATTCGTGAAACTGTGTCCACACTGGAATAAGGGATGACCTAAATATGTGTTCCTGGACCATGATCAGTCTACATGGCTGCAGAATAAATCATCCTTAGTCCCTTAAGTCACTTAGTCCCTTAAGGTGAGAGTTGTGTTTCTGCGTTTACAGTCTCTGATGAGCATTTCACATTCAAACTATCCGAGAAAGGGAGGGGGTGCACCAGAGGGAAGCAGGTACCAACCTCTTCAGCCTGGAATGTTGAGTATCTTTGTCTCCTGTGTGAAGTCATGTGACTACCAGGTCCAATGTCTATGCCTCTGTTATGTCTAATAATAAGATGTTATGAAACAATGGTCTTCACCATAGAAAAGAAGTGGGGAATGATGGAGGACAGGAAGGGAGGGCAAAGAAAAGAAGTAGCAGGGATGGGGGGTGGGCAAAAATCTCAGGGAAGGAAAATCCAGACATCAAACATCAGACAAAGCTGCAGTTGTCCGAAGTTCACAGTATCCCTCGACTCAGAAGCACCGCATTTTTTCTTATAAGACCTGATCTATGCTCCCTCCCTGAAGTAAAGACAAAGAGTCTGAAGGGCAAACTTTGGAGGCCAGACTCCAGTGAGAGGGTAATGAGCCAGAGAGAATGAAGGGCTGGATTTGAACAAATATGCCTTACATGCATCTATATAAATTCTCAAACAGCATTTTGCTCCAGGCTGGTGAGATGCTCAACAGGTCAAGGCCCTTGCTGCCAGGCCTGAGGACCTGAGGTACACAAATGTGCAGTGGCAAGCTCACACACACACACTAATAAATTAATTAACTAATTAATTAACTAATTAATTAAAGTAAATTACCATTTCTTAATAAATGAAACATTATAAAGCTATCGCTTGCATGAAAGGGTCTGCATTATTAGCTGACCCCTGACCCGTTCTCTCTCAGGCTCACCAAAGAGAGGACCATGTGGGACTATCACCAACCTGTGCTTAGCACCTGACAGAATGCTGAGTTTATCTGTCTGAGTAATGAAGGGCACCCTGGGCATGCAAAATACCACACAGTTCCAAGACAGATTCCTGCCTCAGCGCACGTATGCAAAACTATAATTCAGATGAGTTCACCAGAAACCATGAAATAAAACACAGCCCGCATTGACAAACCTGAGCTTTCCCAGAGTTAAAATTTGCCTGATTCTACCCAGCATAGCTCCAGAGGACAAGCAACCACTTCTTGTCTCATTCTCATCCTTTCTACTCTATTTCTATTTTGCTTAATAATAATTTTAAAAAATCCTAACATTTGGAGAAACACCCGTTTATCAAGCAGGAATAAACAGGTGTATCTTGTTAAACAAGATGGTTTTAATCTTTCTTGGTACTTTTAGACCTATTTGGGGGATTTTTGTTGTTTTGTTTTTGTTTTTGTTTTCAACTTAATGCACACTGCCACATCATGGAACAAAGACTTGGGGGGAAACGCTGCAGGTTTGGAGTTTGCCCTTGAGAAGCCCCTACAGAGTTAGGCAGAGGACACTCTGGCTGTAGTCTCTTTTTTTTCTGAGAGGAAAGAAGGGAGCTCTCTGTGGTAATTACAAATATCTGTTTCTCTTTTATCTACTTGTCCCCAGATCCACTCTCCCTGCCTTCTACGCCAATATCCTCTTCTGGAATTAAATAAATGAATACATACGTGTGTGTGGTTGCATAAGCATAAGAATGGGAGCTCAGAGGTCAACCTTAGCTGTCTTCCTCAGTCACTGGCTCATCTCGCTTCAGTGGTCAAGTTGACACACATGGGAAGAGGAGACTTTAGCTGCTTGTTTTCTAATACTAATTGGGTTCCCCAAATAAATTTGCAGGAGAAAGTCTGCACCAAGTTCTGGGAACCTGTCCGAGGTTATTTCTGATTGGTGAATAAAGATGCTAGCTGCCTATAGCTGGGAAGGAGAGAGAGAGAGAGAGAGAGAGAGAGAGAGAGAGAGAGAGAGAGAGAGAGAGAGAGAGGAGATTTAGGGTTCCCGGACTTGGGTCCTAGAGCAGGCAGGAGAGAGAGGTGCGCCATCCCTTAGGAGAATGTGGAGGAGAGAAAGAGGCAGCCATGGAAGAGAAATAATATGCAGAAGGGCAGAGCTGCCGAAAAAAAGTGCTAAGAGATCATGGCCCAGGGGGCTGCTTCTTAGAGTCAAGAACAGCCAAGATGAAGCATAGAAATTAGTAAATAGTAACTTGGAGTTATTGCTAGAAGGTGGATTCTACAGCATGGAGGGTAGGCAGCTGTCCAGCTATGGGCTGCTTTAGATAAAGAGGCTGGGCATGTTTTTTTCATTCGGGAACAGAAACCATTGAGGTGAGTAACTCCGCGTCAGGATTTATTAAATTTTTTTCTTTTTTTTACTACAGGGGATCTCAGCTGAGGATTTCCCTCCATTGCATTTGCCTGTGGACAGATCTGTGAGGCATCTTTTGAAATAATGATTGGTGTGTGGAGGCCCACTGTGGATGGCGCCACCTCTGGGTGGGCGGTCCTGGTTACAGAAGAAAGCACATTGACCAAGCAATGAGGAACATGCCAGTAAGCAGTTGTTCCTCCATGGCCTCTGCTTCAGTTGCTGCCTTCAAGTCTCTGCCTTGAGTTCCTGCCATGACTTTCTTCCATGATGGGCACTGATCAAGCTGAAGTCAACCCATTCCTCCCTGAGATAGTTCACACAGTATTTTATCAGAGCAAAGTAAAGTAACTGAGAGAGTTCCACCCAGCCTTGCTTTGTTTTCTTGGAACAAAGTCTCACACTTACACCCCAAAGATACCAGTCGAGCTGGTGGTCCAGAGAACATCAGGGATGCATTCTATCCGCCTCTCTGGTACCAGGATTCCAGGCCACCATGTCTGACTTTTATTTTTTAACATATGTTCTAGGGACCGAACTCAGAGCCTCATACTTTCATGGCAAACACTTTACTGGCTAAGCCAGCTCCTTAGCCCAAGAACCCCACCTCAGAAACTTTGAAAGCCATTCATCTGTCAGACCACAGTCTCTCTTTAAGGCGCACGTTACCTCCATGACAATGCCATGTGGGTTAAATTTCTAATCAGAAGAGAGGAAGCCACGTTGAGCTATGAAGGATTTTGCATTGTTTCTCAAAAGGGTGGCATTTTGCATTTGTAAAATGTGAAGTTTCTGGAAGAAACCTCATTTGCCCTATGCTCCACAAAAAAAGGAAATACCTTTAGTCCATGAAGTATAACTTAACACCCACAGTAATCATGAAGAAGGCAGGTGTGGATATCATCTGTGTTGTGTGGTCCTGAGAAAGGTCAGATATTTAGCAGCTGGTTATCAAACATTAAACGGGGAGAGGGGGAGATAAAAGAATGTAACTTTAAAATTATATTGAGTACACTCTTCTTTGGGCAGAAACATTTCAAATAATATTCCATTGTCCTTCCTGGTGTGTGTGTTTTAATTGTTGTATCATATCCACCTCCTGGGACATTGGTCCTTATTTGAGTGTGTGGTTGATAATTGCTAAGGAGGGCCTGGGGAGGGGCTGGCAATGTGGGGTTCCAATAGGACAAAAGATGAGTTCAAATGAGGCTGGCAATAATTCTGGCCTTACAAGGGCAGACACAATAAAAATATCTGCTGGGAATGTGTCTGGTCACAGTAATATAAAACCAACCAGTATTCCTTAATCCCAAGGGTGTGATTAACTTGGGAAGAAACACCAAAGCACACACAGAATCAGTTCAACAGCCCAGTCATCCCAAAGGACTCTTGGCTCATCCATCTTTCTCATCTTACTGCCCTCAGCAGATTGGCTATAATGTAGTCACTAGATGGCTGCCGCATCCCCAGAGACCACATCACACGCCTCCACAGCAGGACTCCAAAACTGGATGGGAGGAAGAGTAAAAGAGATGAAACTGTCTTGGATAGCTCCCTATTTTTGACAGGCAGAAAAAAAAATCTTTCCTCACAAGATTTTTGGTGTGTCTCACTGAGTCTTCTGATGCACCTTAACACCAGTGACATGCACAGAACAAAGCTAATGTGACTGATACAAACTAATCAGGATGCCCTCCGTGGATTAAAGAATAGAAAGTCAGTTATACTAATATCCTAATGAAACTGGCTATTTGCAGTGAGAATTTTGGTGTATTTAAAAACATAGAATTTAAAAACATAAGAGTATGTTTTTGTTTTAATCTAGGCTGTGGGTCATAGGGTTGCTTCCGATTGTCAACAGTGGCTGACTATGATTTGCCTGGTGCTCTAGCAGGGGCCTGATTTTGCCAGCAGCAGATATATTTTGCAAGTGTGTAACATTTGGAATGCTGGAGACTTTTCAGAGAACATATAAATGCTAGAGCCCTATAAGTGGGCTGCTGTTGGTTGCAGTGTGTTAAATAGTCATGCCCAAAGAAGAAATTAAACATCCTGACAATGAAGATCAAACTTGCCCCCCAAGTAACTCGATGCCCCTAATCAACAGGAGGTCGTCTAATGGTGATAGAACCCCTTTTCCTCTCTCCTCTTTTCTCTCCTATCTAGTGTTAGGGGGTTGAATGTGAAAGAAAGGAGAACGTACAAAGTAGCAAAAGGAGGGCTAGAGCTATTGAATGAAGGTCCAATATCAGCCACAAAGTATAAGGCCTGTGTATCAGGTAACAACAGAGACAATTTTACGAAACAGGCCAGTTGGATGCCACTGTGATTTAAATGGAATTTAGCAGCTAGTTAAAGAGGTATCTTCCCCTCCAAGTCATTTGGGGACAGGTTACAATTCAAGGGGATATCCCTGTTTGTTCCATATGTCTCAGTCTCTCTCTTGTTACTCACATTCTGGTGACTGAAGTGGAAATTTCTGGTTGTCCTGTGTTGCAGACTAATGTGGGGTTTCGTTAAGGCGAGTCACGTGATATTTGGCGAGATTACGAGTATGACTCAGTAGACAATGATGGGGTGCTTGCATTGTTTGCCCTGGAATCCCTCCTTGGTCTTGATTCTCACTGACCTTCAGTTTATTGAGGTGTGGCAGAGAGCTCCTGTTATTCCAGCTGGTTCTTGTCACTCCTGCTGACTAGTGCCAGTTTGTTGGAGGCCTGACTGTTTCTGCTAGATTGTGCTACCAGTGCTGATTTGTGTTTGGTGACATTTTTTTTCAACTGGACTATTGATATCCTGACACTACTGGACTGGACTGCCGGTGTCCTGACAGCTCAGATTGTATTTGCCCCAAAGAACTACTTCTAAACAGGTCCACATTCACTTGCCCTATTTATCATCTTTTCTCCCCTACCTTTGTACAGTGGGCTAGAAGGGGGCTCTAAGCATTTGAGAACCCTTATTAAAGTAGGTTTGAAAAAAATCTAAGTCTACATGTATCCCCATATAATGAAGGAGTGTCGGACTCGTTTCCATTACAACTTCTTTTCCCTTGCATCTGTTTTTGCAACTATCTCCTCTTTAAAGAAAGTGCTCTGGGTGTTTTCTGAGGAAAATTTGTTACATGCATGGATGTTTAATAACATGTTTTCCCATTTGTGTGTATGCATATATGCATATGTGCTATGCGTGTATGTGTTCATGTGTGTGACATGCAGACCTTGTTTTTGACCCAGGGTCTCTCTGTGGCCTGAATCTCACCAGTATAGGCCAGAAGGGCTGGAAATAAATCCCAGGAATTCTCCAACTCTTGGTACAAGAACTTATACCCATGCTTAGTTTTTTACCTTGTGTCCAGTTCCTCAGGATTCACCCCAAGCTGACTTCCTCATCCCAAGCAGTGTGTTTGAAAAGGAAACACTAAGTAACTATTAGGACTTATGGCCTGACCAGAGTGATTCAAGCACCATAAGGGCATTACACTCAAAGAGTGGAAATTCGGGGCATTGAGATGAGAATGTTAAAAGGAAACCCAGAGCCTATTAGGGAAAGCTGAAAACTGTGTCTTCACTCCCTCAAGACAAGAATCAACAGAAACCCAAGCTTGTGTCAGCTTATTTCCTATGAAACTGCATAAGTTTGTTTCTTATTTAAGAGGCATAAGCCCTTTTCCCTCTGATGCTGTCCCTACTAAGCCAAATGAAGTGGGGAACGGCTCCCTATAGCTGTGGGTTTGTGTGTAGACCAGTACCAGATTGTCTCTCATCCCTGTACCACCCCAATGTCATATTGGCACTTCCAATTGACCAGGTGACAGCAATGTCTGGCTATCACTTCTGAAGATAAGCAGGAACGTGCAAGGTCACAGAGCAGAATGAATTGATTTTCATCCTAAAATTGGGAAACATAACGTTCCCATTTCCTATTCGTTAGATGGAAAAGCCTACTGCATACCTGGCCCTATTAGAGATGTGTCTCTCTTTGGACAATAGAACAAGAATTGCACTAAGACCAGTATTATCTTGAAAAATATCTACATGAGACTGGTATCCAAGACAAGTGGTGTGTGTGTGTGTGTGTGTGTGTGTGTGTGTGTGTGTGTGTGTGTGTGTGTGTACACTCATGACTTGTGTATGTGCATGCATGTAGAGGTCAGAGGACAATTTTGGGTGTCATTCCTCTTTTAAATAGTTTTACTTAGTCGGGTGAGAGACATACATTCTACAACACATATGTAGAGACCAAGGGACATGTTGTAGGAAACAGTCCCATCTTCAACCTGGTGAGTCTTGGGGATTGAACTCAGATCCTCAGGCTTGGTGGCAAGTGACCTTGCATGCTGAGCTATCTTGCCGGTGCCTGTCTTGCTTTTTGAGGTAGGCTTTTCTCACTGGGATCTGGGAACTGACGCTGTGAAGGTTTGGGTGCATGCATGCCTGTGTGCCTGTCTGTGTGTGTGTGTGTGTGCGTGAACGTTCAGCCCAGGGAGTAGCAGCTTTAGAAGGTATGGCCCTGCTGGAGTGGAAGTGGCCTTGTTGGAGTGAGTGTGTTACTGTGGGTGTGTGCTTTAAGACCCTCATCCTAAATACCTGGAAGCCAGTATTCTCCTAGCAGCCTTCAGATGTAGAACTCTCAGCTCCTCCTGCACTATACCTGCCTGGATGCTGCCATGTTCCCACCTAGATGGTAATGGACTGAACCTCTGAACCTGTTAGCCAATCACAATTAAATGTTGTCTTTATAAGAGTTACTTAGGTTATGGTGTCCGTTCATAGCAGTATAACCCAAAGTAAATCATTGACTATGGGGTGGCCAGTGAACTTCAGAGGTCCCCAGGTCTCTGTCTCTCTGATTCTGGGGTCAGAGTGCTTGCTACAGCTTTAGACTTGTAAATTGGCTCTGGGGATCCAAGCTCAGGTCTCCATGCATGTACAGCAAGCAGTTTACCTACTGACCCATATCATTTAGCTAACAAATAAGTTGAAAAGGAGATAGAGGTATATCCCAGGTGCCTGACAGAAAAGAAGCTGAGCTTTGGTGCACACAAGGACAGCTGTTGCAGGGTGAGGGTCATAGTACAGGGGACATTAGGGCCAAGGAGACATAACAGGGACATGCTTGGGACTTACATTGCCTGTGCTGCCTCCACACAGAAGCCTGATTATGCCAGTGAAGGCTGGAGGAGAGCCATCTCCAACGGTAGAGGTTACTGTGATCTAAATGTCTCCCCTACCCCACCACTAGGAAGATGTCACCAAAGATGACATCATTGGGAAGCAGCCCTTTGGAGGGTGTGTCGTCAGGCATAAAGATGGACTCCTCTGTGTTATTGGTGCACCTATGTTTAAAAGGAACTCCCAGAGAGCTCACTGGACCTTCTTATCTCATGAAAATATAGGCAGAATGCACCATCTACAAGCCAGATAGCAGGCTTCAGTAAATTTACCAGGATTCTGATCATGGACTTGAAGCCTCATTATCAGCCATCCAGTCTCTGAGACTGTAATGAGAGTAACCTGACTGGTTCCTTGGTGAGGCAGGGATCAGCCAGGAGAGGGGTGAACATACAATGTGATTCTTGATTTCCAGTGAGAATGAATGCAGATGAATGCTTCAAGGCTAAGCAATATGAGTGGCACAGATTGGTTAATCTCAGGCCCAAATATAAAGCAAACACGAAAAATGAATTGTATGAAAGAGTTGGCAGACATGACCACTAATCTTGTTTGCTGACTTGAGTGGCTGTGAATTCAATTAAAATGCATGCATCTGGGCACTCTTGTGAGGGATTTTCTTGATCAGGTTATTTGAACCAGGAATATTTGCCCTAAGTGTGGGTGGTACCTTCTGGTGGCAATCCAGATTTAAGAATGTGAAAGAAGGAGGCTTTGATTTTTGTCTGCCTGCATTCACTCTCACTGGCAAGTTCATCTCTACTGTGACTGCTGTACATCTTTGCTGATATCTCATTGTAGACTGAAGACCAACGCCTCCAGGAAACTCACGTGCCTTCAGCTACAGGTTAAGATGGCTGAGCCATCAAGCATCATAGACTGAGCAGCCAATTGGGTTCTCAGTACCCTTGCATGAGACAGCCATTGTTAGATTATCCAGAGAGTGTCCTGTAAGCCAAAGAACCTTTTAATGTGTTTGGTGGTTTGAATAGGAATGGGCAACCATAGACTCATATGTTTGAATGCTTGACCCATGAGGAGTGATACTATTAGGAGATGTAGCCTTGTTGGAGTAGGTGTGTCATTGTTGGAGTGGGTGTGGCCTTGTTGGAGTGGGTGTGGCAATTTTGGAGTGAGAGTGGCCTTGTTGGAGCAGGTGCGGCCTTTTTGGAGTGGGTGTGGCCTTGTTGGAGTAGGTGTGGCCTTGTTGGAGTTGGTGTGGCCTTTTTGCAGTGGGTGTGGCCTATTTGGAGTAGGTGTGGCATTGTTGGAGTGGGTGTGGCCTTGTTGGAAGAGGTGTGGCTTTGTTAGAGTAGGTGTGACTTTGTTGGAGGACCTGTGCCACTGTGGTGGCTTTGCTTTGAGATTTGTATATACTCAAACTATGCTCAGTGGTACAGACAATCACTTTCTGCTGCCTGTGCATCAAGAACTTTGGGCTCCTCCAGCACCAAGTCTGCCTGGATGCTCCCATGATTCCTGCCATGATGTTAATGGACTGAACCTCTGAAACTGTAAGCCAGCTGCAATGTAATCTTGTCCTTTATAAGACTTACCTTGGCTTCTGTGTCTGCAGCCATGAGCATGCTCAGGCTACAGAAGAGACTTGCCTCTAGTGTCCTCCACTGTGGTAAAAAGAGGTCAAGTTGGACCCCAATGAGACCAATAAAATCTCCAATGCCAACTACCATCAGCTAATCAGGAAGCTGATTGAAGATGGCCTGATCATCTGGAAGCCTGTAACTGTCCATTCTCAGGCTCACTGCCAGTAAAACACCTTGAAGGGCAGGCATATGGTCATAGGGAAGAGAAAGAGTACTGCCAACACTTGGGTGCCTGAGAGGGTGACCTGGATGAGAAGGATAAGGATCCTGCACTGGCTTCTCAGGAGATACTGGGAATCTAAGAAGATTTACCACCATATGTATCACAGTCTGTAACTGAAGGTCAAAAGGAATGTATTTAAAAACCAATGGATGCTTATGGAGCAGATCCACAATCTGAAGGCAGATGTGTCCCGCAAGAAGCTACTAGCTGACCAGGCTGAGGCTGGCAGGTCTAAGACCAAGGAAGCACAAAATCGGGTGAGAGGAGTGCCTCCAGACCAAGAAGGAGGAGATCATCCAGACTATATCCAAGGAGGAAGAGACCAAGAAATAAAGCTTCCTTCACGTAAGTGACCTCACTGTGGCCTCACATGATCAGTCATTAAAATAAAACAAGCCTTAAAATAAAAAAGAGTTACCTTGGCTATTGTGTCTCTTCAGAGCAATGGAAAGCTAACTAAGACAATGTGTATTCATTCTGCTATTTCTGTTTCTCTGGAAACCCTAATATATAGCGCATTTTAAATGGAGCACAATATTTAAATCTTAATTTCATTACCTGCTGATAATAATCTTACAATTATAAATCCAAAGTATCACTCGGAATACATTTGCATATGTAAAAGGATCTGTCCTCATTATTGTTCCATAGCACACATGGCTGTTGGTTTGACTTTCAAACCAGAGCTGAATATCATTTTATGGAGAAAGAGATAACGGAATTTTTCCCTGCACCAAAGACTACTTGGAGAGGGAGAGAAACACATCCACACCATAAAAGGACATCTGGGCAAGCACAAGTGCCAGTCCTGTCACCTGTGAGATATGAGCCACCTCTGTGTGGTTTACTGATGCTCTCACATTTCTGCTAACAAGTCAGTCAATACAACAAAAGCCACTTCAGAATTCCAAGACATTCAACACTAATTGTCACAGAAGGAGCAGTGGAGACTGTCAGCCTCTGCAGAACTCTCAGGCTGCCATGGCCTCGATACCTATATCCTGGCTTTTATATCTCTAGGGCAACATTCTCCCAGAGGAATAGAGGGTTTGCGGGCTTATCAGCACACGTGTGTGCACATGGGCAGAAAATAACCATCTCGGCAGCTGGGAGTCCTGCACCAGTGGAAGGGGAAGTCTCTGGTCCTGCCAAGACTGAACTCCCAGTGAATGGGATTGTTGGGAAAGGACAGAATGTGGGGGTGGATCAGGAGATGAACACCCCTATAGAAGTGGAGTGGGAGGTGCTAGGGAGATGATAGCCTGGAAACCAGGAAAGGGAATAACATTTGAAATGTAAATAAGAAATACCCAATTTAATAAAGATGGAATAAAAAAAGACACTCCTTCTGGAAGAGGAGAATGTGTGATTTCTTTTCAGGATCTGTGGGAAGACTTTGCACACCTGGGCAAATGTGGAATGACCTATAGATCCTTGGAAACATTTGGATTGTTCCATAAACTACTGGAAAAGTGGAAGATCCAAGATCTCTATGGCAAGAGAGGAAGGTTTATATGAACCTGGGATGTGTGGGGACATTACCTGTCCAAGTTTGTCAGTAGAAGAGTCAGCAGAAGGTGGGCCAGGCACAGTGTGATCTTCTTTGAGTCTCTCACTGTTCTCTCCAGTACTGTTTTTTAGATGTTGCAGGCACTCTGGCTACCAACTCATCAAAGTCCACTTGTTCTTCAAACCCAGTAGACATAACCCGGATTTTTTTTTCAACTTCCCAAGAATGGGCTCTAAAGATGAGGCCACTCTTTTTCTAATAGCATTATGTAAGCAGATATTCTGGTTTCCCTGATCCTCAGGATTGAGATGTATTAAAAAAAAAATTAAAACATTTGTTTTATGTGTTCCCACCACACCTGGTATTTACAATATGTGTCAAAGAATCCAGACTCACCCCTAGTTAAATACTGCTTTGGTTGTATTAATATGTAGCCGTGGAATCTTATATTTCCAATTACTCCTTCCCATCTGGTCTAGCTTGCTGTCTATTTTATATTTACTTCAAATGTGAACATATATTGCTATTATTTCATGTTACAGAGCAATCATGACTGAAAATGTTAGTTTTAGTCCTGTTTTAATTATTTTGTTCCTCATGCACTGATTTCTGTGTATGGATATGAATTTCTGACTCATTATTTCATCTCCTTAAATGATTCTTCTGTAACATTCTTTCTCAAAGTCTACTTTTTAATTTTTAGTTATCTGTGTGTGTGTCCGTGTGTGTCCGTGTGTGTGTGTGTGTGTGTGTGTGTGTGTGTGTGTGTGTATACACATATGAGCACAGTGTCCATGAAAGCCAGTAACGGGAGGTAGATCCCCTGGAGCTGAAATAACAAGTGGTTGTGGCTTACAGGACACAGGAGCCTGAATCCAAACTCAGATCTTCTGTAAATGCAGTTTGCATTCTTAATTACTATGTCGTCTCTGTGGCACCCTTTTAACATTTCTTCAATTAGTCCAGTTGGTTAGCAATTCCACATCAGCCCCTCCCTGGATGTTTGACTTGCCTGGAAGAGTTTTAAGACAATTGTACATTGAATCCTGTTCTGACATGCAAGCATAAATGTTGAGGACAAATAATCTTTCTATGATTATAGCTATAAAATTTTATTTTTCTTGTGTTTATTATATTTTATTGTATTTATTGTATTTTGTTGCACTTTATGTTTGAGACAAGACCTTACAATGTATATTTTGCTGGCCTGGAACTTGTTTTGTAGACCAGGCTGATTAGAGGAGAAACTTTAAAAAACATTCTTAGGAGCAAGTAAAAGCTAGCCTGGTTATTGCCCGGCCTTGATGTACCTTGCCCTGGGGACCCATGATAATACAGTAATGTGTTGAAAATACTGATTAACTGTTATTGATCCTCCTCTATGACTCTGCTTGGAAGGAGCCAAAAGAAAGCTCACAACCACCATACAGCTAGGCAGAAGCAAGGACTGAACTTGAAATCTTGAAAGAAGAGAGTAGGGACAAGAGCTTGTATCCTGAATCCATGTGTATATTCCAGGAAGCAAAAACTAGCCTATAGTGATAAAGGCATCATAGTGGTTTTAATATGCTTGACCCAGGGTTGTCCCAAGCCTGACAACCTAAGTTTGATACCCAGGGCCCACATGGTAGAAGGAGAGAGCTGACCCTCACAAATTGTCCTTTGACTTCCGTGTGTGTGTGTGTGTGTGTGTGTGTGTGTGTGTGTGTGTGTGTGCTTACAGATTAAAAATGGACAAATTCCTAGACAGATACTAGGCACCGAAGTTAAATCAGGAACAGAAAAACAGTTAAACAACCCCATAACTAATAAGGAAATAGAAGCAGTCATTAAAGGTCTCCCAACGTAAAAGATCCCAGGTCCATAGGGGTTTAGTGCAGAATTCTATCAGACCTCCATAGAAGACTTCATATCAATACTATCCAAATTGTTCCACATAATTGAAACAGATGGAGCACTACCAAATTCCTTCTACGAAGCCACAATTACTCGTATACCTAAACCACGCAAAGACCCATCAAAGAAAGCGAACTTCAGACCAATTTCACTTATGAATGTCGAAGCAAAAATACTCAATAAAATTCTGACAAATCGAATCCAAGAAAACATCAAAACAATCATCCACCATGATCAAGTAGGCTTCATCCCAGGCATGCAGGGATGGTTTAATATATGGAAAACCATCATCGTGGTCCATTATATAAACAAACTGAAAGAACAAATCCACAAGATCATTTCATTAGACGCTGAGAAAGCATTTTACAAAATTAAACACCACTTCATGATAAAAGTCCTTGAAAGTTAGGAATTCAAGGCCCATACCTAAACATAGTAAAAGCTATATATAGCAAACGAGTTGGAAACATTAAACTAAATGGAGAGAAACTTGCAGCAATCCCACTATAATCAGGGACTAAACAAGGCTGCCCACTCTCTCCCTACTTATGCAATATAGTTCTTGAAGTTCTAGCCAGATCAATCAGACAACGAAAGTAAATCAAGGGTATACAGATTGGTAAAGAAAAAGTCAAAATTTCACTATTTAAACATGATATGATAGTATATTTAAGTGATCCCAAAAGTTCCACGAGAGAACTATGTCAGCAAATTGGCTGCGTATAAAATAATCTCAAATAAATCAGTAGCCTTTCTCGACACAAAAGAGAAACAAGCCGAGAAAGAAATTAGGGAAACGACACTCTTCATAATAGACCCAAACAATATAAAATACCTCGGTTTGACTTTATCCAAGCAAGTAAAAGATCTGTACAATATGAACTTAAAGACTCTGAAGAAAGAAATTGAAGAAGACTTCTGAAGATGGAAAGATCTCCCATGCTCATGGATTGGCAGGATTAATATAGAAAAAAAAATGGCCATTTTACCAAAAGCGATCTACAGATTCAATGAAATCCCCATCAAAATACCAATCCAATTCTTCAAAGAGTTAGACAGAACAATATGCAAATTCACCTGAAATAACAAAAAACCCAGGATAGCTAAAAGTATTCTCAACAATAAAAGGACTTCAGGGGGAATACCTATCCCTGAACTCAAGGAATAATACAGAGCAATAGTGATAAAAAATGAAGAGTATTGGTACAGGGACAGAAAGATAGACCAATGGAACAGAATTGAAGACCCAGAAATGAACCCACACACTTATGGGCACCTAATTTTTGACAAAGGAGCCAAAACCATTCTTTGGAAAAAAGATAGCATTTTCAGCAAATGGTGCTGGTTCAACTGGAGGTCAACATGTAGAAGAATGCAAATCGATCCGTGCTTATCACCGTATACAAAGCTTAAGTCCAAGTGGATCAAGGACCTCCACATCAAACCAGATACACGCAAACAAACAGAAGAGAAACTAGGGCAGCATCTCGATCACATGGGGACTGGACAAAAATTCCTGAACAAAACACAAATGGCTTATGCTCTAAGATCAGAGTTGACAAATGGAATCTCATAAAACTGCAAAGCTTCTGTAAGGCAAAGGACACTGTGGTTAGGAGAAAATGGCAACCAACAGATTGGGAAAAGTTCTTTACAATCCTACAACAGATAGAGGGTTTATATCCAAAATATACAAAGAACTCAAGAAGTTAGACCACAGGGAGACAAATAACCCTATTAAAAAATGGGGTTCAGAGCTAAACAAAGAATTCACAGCTGAGGAATGCCAAATGGCTGAGAAACACCTAAAGAAATGTTCAACATCTTTAGTCATAAGGGAAATGCAAATGAAAACAACCCTGAGATTTCACCTCACACCAGTGAGAATGGCTAAGATCAAAAACTCAGGTGACAACAAATCCTGGAGAGGATGTGGAGAAAGAGGAACACTCCTCCATTGTTGGTGGAATTGCAGACTGGTAAAACTATTCTGGATATCAGTCTGGAGGTTCCTCTGAAATTGGACATTGAACTACCTGAGGATCCATCTATACCACCCTTGGGCATATACCCAAAAGATGCCCCAACATATAAAAAAACACGTGCTCCACTATGTTCATAGCAGCCTTATTTATAACAGCCAGAAGCTGGGAAGAACACAGATACCCTTCAACAGTGGAATGGATATAGAAAATGTGGTACATCTACACAATGGAATATTACTCAGCTGTCAAAAACATTGCCTTTATGAAATTCATAGACAAATGGTTTTACTGGAAAATATCATCCTGAGTGAGGTAACACAACTACAGAAAAACACACATGGTATGCACTTATTGATAAGAGGCTATTAGCCCAAATGCTTGAATTACCCTAGGTCATAGAACACATGAAACTCAAGACAGATGATCAAAATGTGAATGCCTCACTCCTTCTTTAAATGGGGGAACAAGAATACCCTTGGGAGGGAATAGAGAAGCAAAGCTTAAAACAGAGACAGAAAGAACACCCATTCAGAGTCTGCCCTACATGTGGCCCATACATATAAAGCCACCAAATTAGACAAGATGGATGAAGCAAAGAAATGCAGGCTGACAGGAGCCAGATCTAGATCTCTACTGAGAGACACAGCCTGAATACAGCAAATACAGAGGCAGATTCCAGCAGCAAACCACTGAACTGAGAATAGGATGCCTGTTGAAGGAATCAGAGAAAGAACTGGAAGAGCTTGAAGGGGCTTGAGACCCCTTATGAACAACAATGCCAAGCAACTAGAGCTTCCAGGGACTAAGTCACTACCTAAAGACTATACATGGACTGACCCTGGACTCTGAACACATAGGTAGCAATGAATAACCTAGCAAGATCACCATGGAAGGGGAAGCCCTTGATCCTGCTAAGACTGAACCCCAGTCAATGTGATTGTTGGGAGGGAGGGGTTAATGTAGGGAGGATGGTGAGGGAAATACCCATATAGAAGGGGAGTGGGGGGGGCTAGGGGGATGTTGGTCGGGAAACCTGTAAAGAGAATACCAATAGAAATGGAAATGAGAAATACTCAAATTAATAAAGAAAAAAGGAAAAAAATTAACAGAATAATGCATATCATTTTTTCTGCTCTCGATGTTCAGTGAATTTCAGTGGGATCAAGTTTGGGGTGTTTTCTTTCTGATGAATGTGTCTGCAAGTGTGTTAGGACAAAAGTCTTTGACATGTCCTTATTTAAATTAAAAGAAATTAGTAGTCTATTTAGAGAGATTATGACAGAGCTTGACAGAAATAAAGAGGGTCTAACTTCAGCACTGAGTCAAAGGGATACAGGGGGAGGATAATAGAAAGTGATGGTTATTCAAAAAAAATTGGAGAGAATTGACTTTGTCAGCTATCAGCTGGTTTTTGAAATTACATTGGCAGAACAACGGAATGGAGATGGGGTATTGAAGGAGATACTTTAATGAATCAACATACCAAAGTTTTGAAAATAATTCATCTCAAGTATAGATTGAAGATGGAGAAATAGATCACACCAACAATAGTCTTAATGTACTTCTAGAAATTTTAAAATCAAAAAGTTGGAGATCATCTAGAATCTTTCCCCAAACTGAACAATGATGATATGCATCCTTTCTCTCTTCTTACAAAGAAAATATTCAAGGAATGGGTTTTGAGAAGGCTTCATTTCCCAAAAAAAGAGACTCACTGAGATGCAGGCCTAGGCTAAGATGAGGTTCGTTTGCATGTGTTCCATTACGCATTCAGACATAGTTACTATGTTTCTATGATTCTTCCAATATTGGCTTGATTAGACTAGGTACACTGTTAATTGAGGACATTTTCTCATCTGTGACATAGATGAGGTACACTGATAATTGTGGATATTTTCTCATCTGTGACATAGACTAGGTACAATGATAATTGAGGACCCTATCTGATCTGTGACATATACTAGGTACAGTGATAATTGAAGAACATTTTCTGATCTGTGACATAGATTATGTACACTGATAATTTGAGGACATTTTCTGATCTGTGACATAGACTAGGGAAAGTGATAATTGGAGGAAATTTTGTGATCTGTGACATACCGTTCTTCTGTCTCTTGCCAGAGTATGTCTTGTGCAATGGGAACCTCTCTCACTTATTTTTCTTCACTTCAGGAAGGCAGTTGCCATATGATGTTTAGACATAGCACCTCCTCTGTCTTGTGATGTGCACTGAGCCATTTCCAAAGAGTGTAACTTTGACTTGGGTTGACAAGCAAACACCTTCTGCTACAGTAAACCATTCCTCATCTAGCATGATGCCTCAGCTCTTCAAATGCACTTCCGAGTGTGGAATTTATTTTTATATAAATGGCCAGCACAGTAACTACATTTCAGGACTTTCTTTATTCTGTCATTAGACTCGGGACAAGATTCTAGACGTATAAGGTATGTTTCAGTCTAGGTCTCAGAAAGTCTTTCATATCAACTATAATATCAGGAACTTCCAAATCTACCCCTAAAACATGCATTGGGTAAAGGAACCCAATGAGCCTTTATTATTTTGATCATTCGTACAAAGAATTTCTGTTCCATCTAACTGATACAGACATGAATTGCACTGTTATTGTGTTGCCTCAGTGTCCCTACTGCATTGCACCTAGACAGAGAGTTCACAATAGTCCAGTTCTGTAGCAATTCTCAATGTTGCATTTCCAAATTCAAAAGAATTCCCATCCCCTCTCCTTGAGTTTCTCACTATCAAACATTCTGTTCTATTCTTCAAATCAAAATATATTATAGGCCACATATTTACTGAAGTCATCTTGAACATTTCAGCATTTTTAAATATAACCTTTATAGCAAAGAAACAGAAGGGCAGGGGATGTTACAATTTAGTAATTAAAAAAACAACAAACTTAAAAATATACATAATGAAATTCGGGACATAACTATTTCTAACCATGCAACTTAGCTCTGTTATGTCCCGAAACGATCACCACTATTTTTTATCAAATATTTATTTTTATTTATTTCTCAATATTTTATGCCATGTTTTAATTTCTGATTATGTGGAATCAGAAAAAGAATGTATTATTCTTTAAATTCAAGGAAATAAAATAACTTACTTTGTAATACATAACCCTGAATATTCTACATTTTCATGAGGAATAAAATAGCGTATAGGTAAAATTATTGTCTGAATGTAGATTAGAAATTTAATCTGTTATAAATATAAAGTTGGGACAAGAACTCACCTTACTGTGAAAGGCAAACTAAGCCTGAGTATCTCCTCCGAACAAAGATGCATCATCATCCTTTCTCATGTGTCGGTCTAATTTATAGACACCAATGCTAGATTTTTCATGTAGGGACATGAAAAAAAGTGAAATTAGTGTCTCAAATGATTATCTTATTTTAATACAAACTATGTAGACATTGTGGAAAAATGTACTGAAACATTTAAACTTTACATCATTTCTTTAGACGTAAATTTTTTGCTTTTAAAAGAAATGTTGGAAGGGAGTTCAAAATGGATTTAAGATAAGAGTAACTGCTGTGCAAGTTTCATGACATCATTGGGTCCATGATTCGATGCTGGAAAGTTGGACTCTAGTTACCCACCTGTGAAGTGTGACATATATTTGTACAGACATATATGCAAATAAACATAGAGATGCACACACATTCATACATGAAGCCACACACACTACAAATTGTGTAATTGTTTTGTTTTCTTTGCTTTGCTTTGCTTTCATTTACTAGTAATGACTCATGCCTTTAATTATACCATAAAATCTGAGAAGGGGCTGACAAATAGGAGGCCAGAGATTAACACGTGAGAGCTTCAGAGCAGTTAGTACAAGGCTAACATGAAAAATGTGAGAACTTTTCTCAAAATCCTAAGAGCTTGAAATATAGATCAGGGCCTGCCTGGCTCCAAGTAGGTTATGGCTTTGATCTTCACAACTGAATTTTTTCATTCAAATTTCAGGTACTTCTCTATTGGATGATTTTAAAATAACCAAATTGTGATTAATTTTTAGAATTTGTTTTGTGTTCAAATGTAAATCTCCTAATCTCTAACTTTTATCTCTGACTTTTTAAACCAGAAAAAGCATAGCAACACTCAATATATCTGGCGTTATATGTTGTATATTTCATTTTAAATGGCTTTTTTATAGCATTATAGTGTTCCTGGGATTTACTGATTACGTCCTTGGAATATTAGGGGACACAGACTTAGAACCTTTGGGTCTGACCTTCACTGGTTCTATCACACAATTTATCATTCCTCTTTCAGGTGACATAAGGAGCTGATGCTGAGCTATGGCTAAGACTTTGTGTGGATTACAATAGTGTCAACATCCTTCTCCAATGTGAAGCCATACATGTTCTTTAAGCACATTCTTGAAAGACAATTTCCATAATCCATGAAGTTTTCATTAGATAGCTACATTCTTTCGTTTTTGGAGGATGTTTTTAAAGACTATTCTGGCATTTATGTCAATTGCTATCCCTCTTTCGTGGGAAATTTCTGTTTCTTTTCTGGATGCTTCTAGGAACTGTGTTTCTGCTGTTTACGGGTTCAGTTTGATCACCTGGGTTCAGATTTCTTTTTATTTATCATGGCTGTCATTTGTTTGGTTGAGTATTATGTAGTTCTCATTCTACAATTCTTTCATTGTTATGCCTGCATACTTTTCTCTTCTTATTTTGACTTTTCCTTGTTTTAGTCTTCTGTACACCCATGGCTCTTCCACCTGCATGGAGCCTGGGTATTGCTCATCACTGTATCTCGTGTATGAGCTGTTCTATAGAGTTATAAGAACTACCAGATATAATGTGAAAAAATACATCTATTAAATTAATTTTTTTGGTATATTACAGCTATTGATTCATGGTCTGAGAAATGGCTTAAATCACCAAACCTTGAACAGTAAAAAAGAATTTCTAGTGAGTTAGAGGTTCTCTCAAGCATCTTCAAGTAAATCGATTTAAAATATATTCCTTTAAAATTCTCCTAAAAACACTTATCATGAAATATTCCGCATCATAGTAAATAACTCCAACATATTTTAATTTGCTCAAAGCAAGACATTGTCTTTCTTTCTTCCAGCCCTCTCCATAATCAGTCTACTACAAAACACATAAATTTCCAACATAGCTGTATGATATGAATCTTTTTCTTTATCACCGACACTACTTCCAGATTGACTTCAAAAACATCCTTCAAGTCATTCTGTGTATCATTTCATAATACATAAGTAACCAGAGTCCCTTAGTATGTACATAGAGAGTTAAACAAACTTATTTAAAACTATTCAATGATTTCTTAGACATTTTCCATAAATAAAAATTTACATCTCTCATATTGTTTCTGTAAGCCCATATGTGATATCTAAGCTTCAGCTTTATTTGGTCCTCTCTTCCATCACTTAATCTATACAAACTACTTTCACGTATACTTTTTTTTTTTAACTCTTGTGGTACCTGGCACCATTTTTTTTTAATTAGCTTCTCAATCATCATCTGGAAAGAAAACATTCTGAGCAACATCATTAAAAACAGCTCTGATAAAGCACGGTCACTACTACGTATCATAAAGCAGGTACAAGCTATTTTACATCCACAGAGGTATGATACAGTACTGTCCTACACCTATAATACTAGAGGATACAATTTAAAAGGCATTATTTGAGACTTGATTCTACTCTTCCAGCAGAGGTCCCGAAGGATGGTGTGACACAGCTTTGTAAAGAAACATACTCTAGACAGGATTTCCTTTCACTAGTGGCAGAGTTCTAAGGATTCATTCTCTCCATGAATGTCAGCTAAAACCGTTATTAAAAAAATGAAATATCCCTAGAACAAAACCGTATAACCGCCGATTCACATGAAGATGACCTAGTGGAGACAAGCTGGACCTCACCTTACCAACAAGCTATCAAATCTGTTATGTTTAAACAGTGAGACCTCAAAGGAAGGAGATGGCAAGTAGTGCTTCAAAGCTTCGGACCACAATCAAACACAGCATCCTTTTCAACAGAAGCAGAAGCTCATCTGAATATGCTCAAGGATGCTGACATCAACATTTAATCATCTCCTCACTCATCCAGGAAGAAGGGGAGATCAGTTACTACTGTACTTTATTGTGTTCAACCAAATCACCATGTTACAAAAATAGCAAGCTGCCATAATAAAAAATAAGGCTCCTCTATCCAGTACCAGATAGCATCGTTTTACTTTCAAGCCTAGAAATTGCACACTTGTATATAAACCAATCGAAGATGAGGATTGAGAGTTCATCTTGGTGGATTTTTCCTTTGATGAATATGAAGTGTCCTTCCTTATCTTTTTTGATGACTTTTAATTGAAAATTGATTTTATTTGATATTAGAATGGCTACTCCAGCTTGCTTCTTCTGACCATTTGCTTGGAAAGTTGTTTTCCAGCCTTTCACTCTGAGGTAGTGTCTGTCTATGTCTCTGAGGTGTGTTTCCTGTAGACAGCAGAATGCAGGGTCCTCATTGCGTATCCACTTTGTTAATCTATGTCTTTTTATTGGGGAGTTGAGGCCATTGATGTTGAGAGATATTAAGGAATAGTGATTATTGCTTCCTGTTATATTCATATTTGGATGTGAGGTTATGTTTGTATGCTTTTCTTCTCTTTGTTTTGTTGCCAAGACGATTAGTTTCTTGCTTCTTCTAGGGTATAGCTTGCCTCCTTATGTTGGGCTTTACCCTTTATTATCCTTTGTAGTGCTGGATTTGTAGAAAGATATTGTGTAAATTTGGTTTTGTCATGGAATATCTTGGTTTCTCCATCTATGTTAATTGAGAGTTTTGCAGGATACAGTAACCTGGGCTGGCATTTGTGTTCTCTTAGGGTCTGTATGACATCTTGTCCAGGATCTTCTGGCCTTCATAGTTTCTGGCGAAAAGTCTGGTGTGATTCTGATAGGTCTGCCTTTATATTTTACTTGACCTTTTTCCCTTACTGCTTTTAATATTCTTTCTTTATTTTGTGTGTTTGGTGTTTTGACTATTGTGTGACGGGAGGTGTTTCTTTTCTGGTACAATCTATTTGGAGTTCTGTAGGCTTCTTGTATGCCTATGGGTATCTCTTTTTTTAGGTTAGGGAAGTTTTCTTCTATGATTTTGTTGAAGATATTTACTGGCCCTTTGAGCTGGGAGTCTTCACTCTCTTCTATACCTATTATCCTTAGGTTTGATCTTCTCATTGAGTCCTGGATTTCCTGTATGTTTTGGACCAGTAGCTTTTTCTGCTTTACATTATCTTTGACAGTTGAGTCAATGATTTCTATGGAATCTTCTGCTCTCGAGATTCTCTCTTCCATCTCTTGTATTCTGTTGGTGAAGCTTGTATCTACAGCTCCTTGTCTTTTCTTTTGATTTTCTATGTCCAGGGTTGTTTCCATGTGTTCTTTCTTGATTGCTTCTATTTCCATTTTTAATTCCTTCAACTGTTTTATGGTGTTTTCCTGGAATTCTTTCAGGGATTTTTGCGATTCCTCTCTGTAGGCTTCTACTTGTTCTCTAAGGGAGTTCTTTATGTCTTTCTTGAAGTCCTCCAGCATCATGATCAAATATGATTTTGAAACTAGATCTTGCTTTTCTGGTGTGTTTGGATATTTCGTGTTTGCTTTGGTGGGAGAATTGGGCTCCGATGATGCCATGTAGTCTTGGTTTCTGTTGCTTGGGTTCCTGCGCTTGCCTCTTGCCATCAGATTATCTCTAGTGTTACTTTGTTCTGCTATTTCTGACCGTGGCTAGACTGTCCTATAAGCCTGTGTGTCAGGTGTGCTGTAGACCTGTTTTCCTGTTTTCTTTCAGCCAGTTATGGGGACAGAGTGTTCTGCTTTCGGGCGTGTAGTTTTTCCTCTCTACAGGTCTTCAGCTGTTCCTGTGGGCCTGTGTCTTGAGTTCACCAGGCAGGTTTCTTGCAGGGGAAAAGTTGGTCCTACCTGTGGTTCCAAGGCTCAAGTTTGCTCGTGGGGTACTGCCTAAGTCCTCTCCGAGGCGGCAGCAACCAGGAAGATCTGTGCCGCTCTTTCCGGGAACCTCCGTGCACCAGGGTTCCAGATGACGTTTGGTGTTTTCCTCTGGCGTCTGGATGTGCACAGAGTACAGTCTCTTCTGGTTTCCCAGGTGTGTCTGCCTCTCTGAAGGTTTAGCTCTCCCTCCCACGGGATTTGGGTGCAGAGAACTGTTTATCTGGTCTGTTTCCTTCAGGTTCCGGCGGTGTCTCAGGCGCAGGGGTCCTGCTGCTCCTGGGCCCTCCCCCACGGGAACCCAGAGGCCTTATACAGTTGCCTCTTGGGCCAGGGATGTGGGCAGGGGTGGGCAATGTTGGTGGTCTCCTCCACTCTGCAGCCTCTGGAGTGCCCACCTGATCAGGCGGTGAGGTCCCTCTCCCACGGGGTTTGGGAGCAGAGAGCTCACATATACTTTTCGTATATGCAAGCTCTTTTCCTTTTATTGACCTTATACTTATAGTAATATTGCCTGAAATATAGTTCAATTATTTTTCATCTAATTTAACTTAGCTGTCACTTCCTTAGACAATCTCCATGACCTTATTTCTAAGATATACTCTTCTATTATTTGCATACAATCAATTCCAACACACTGATTTATGAATTCATCTTTCTTTTTTCTTATATTATAATGCAATTTTATAAGAGAAAGCTCATAATACTTTCCATTCATTCCTAATCTATACCACTAGTATGGAGCCTGGTACATTAATGGAGACTTATTATTTATTACATGATTCAGTAAGTTGTAAAAATAAACGTTATACTATTCTTCTCTTTAACGAATATGCATTCCATTCATTGTTTAAACCATCATGAAGTATTTATGTGAGTTCTTCAATATATTACAATTCAATGACCTAGATGACATTGTCTAATATTTTTATTTGTCAACGATAGTTGATTTCATATTCAACAGCAATGCTTTGTTGAGTGACCAATTATCTCAGCTAGGAATACATTTGACATGAAAGAAAACGATACCTAATTTTAATTGATAGCACCCATGTAAAAATGCCAGGTGCCAATCATTTGTGGCCCCATCTCTGAAAATACAAAGAGATGATCATTCCTAGCGGCTTCTGGTCACAGAGTCAAATTTCATTTGTGAGATCTTTCAGTGAAAGATTAAAAACCAAGAGGACCCAAAGCTGTGTTACCGAGCTGAACCTGTACCTCATCTCTCTCTCCCCATATACTACCAGGAAATGGCTGGACTTCCAGGAGTGCTTCAAACTCAAGATCACAGGAGAGACTACCACTTTTAAGGAGGAACTGCCTTGAGCCCTCAGAACCCAGGAACATAGGGGCAGTCTGTTACAGGATACTTCTGGTTTCTATCTATTCCTTGTCGCTGAACCTGATCCACAGCTCTTGGTACACAAGATTCTTCAAGAGAGAGTTAGTGTCCCTGGAGTCTTGACACATAGGCTTACAGGAGGATCAATCCATTATCAGAGACAGTAAAACCAGCTAACCCCAGAGACAACGAGATGTTGATAGGGAAGTATAATATCCTAAGCAATATAAACCAAGGTTACATGACATCATGAGAACCCAGTTCTCACGCCAACACATGGCTAGGATACCCTCAACACAACAGAAAAGAAAAAAATAATGTTTGTACTTCAAATCACTTAACATGATGGTGTTAAAGGATATTAAGAAGGAGATAAATAATTCCATCAAAGAAATACAGGACAACAGAAGTAAAGAGATAGAAGCCCTTATAGAGGAAACACAAACATCCCTTAAAGAATTAAAGGAGACCATAAGGAGACATAGGCAAATGGATGAAACTAGAAAATATCATCCTGAGTCAAGTAATACAAACACAAATAAACACACATAGAATGCACTCACTTGTAAGTGGAAATTAACCCAAGAGCTCAGAATATCCACAATAAAATCATATACACTCTGAAGCTTAACAAGAAAGGACAAAGAGGGACTTCTTCAATCCCAAATAGAAGGGAGAAGAAAATTATCATGGGAGGCATATGGAGGAAGGACCCAGGGGTAAATATGGAGCAGAGGCTGTAAGAAAGGCCATCCAGAGATCTGCAGACATCAAAATGGACACTGTTGTTGATGCTGAGATGTGCCTGCAAACAGGAGTCTGGTATGGCTGTCCTCTGAGAGGCTCTGCCAGGACCTGACTGATACAGATGCACATATTCACAGCCAACCGATGAAATGAGCCTACAGATCCCAATTGAAAATGTCGGGGAAGGGGTGATGGAGCTGAAGGAGACTGTAATTAATAACAATATCAATTAACCAGACCCCTCAGGGCTCCCATGGACCTAACCACCAACCATAGATTTTACATGGTCTGGTACCCTACATATGTAGCAGAGAACAGCCTCATCTCACATCAGTGGGAGGGGAAGCACATGGTCCTTTGGGTGATTGATGTCCCAGAGAAGAGTGATTCTAGAGGGGTGAGGAAAGAATGAATGGGTCTAGCGAAGTCACCCTCTTAAAGACAAAGAGGAGGAATATGTGGAGGTGGGGTTTATGGAAAGGAGGTAATATTTGAAATATAAACAAAAACAGTGGTTAATAATACTACTAATAAAGGTGTGGTATTTTCCATACTTTACTGCAAGGTTAGCTTGGAACATTTATTGTTGTTGCCTAGATGCATATTTCTACCTACAGTACCTGATATCTTGTTTCTCTGAGGAGTGTAGCTTTAGATCTTCCTCTTAATTCAAAGAAGGCATAACACTTAACTCCTTTCTCCAAGCAAAGTTGATTGTAGATATGACTGTAAATAGCAGGAGGCATTTGTACAATCTAGTTGGGGGTCACCAAAAGAATTATTTACAAGCAAAGCTTGTAATGCAAAAGTTTGGGTTCAATCAACTTACCAGTATTGAAAGCATCCCAGGACTTCTGGCCAGGCAACTGCATACAGTGTCAAGAGACATTTAGAATTTCAATATATGTAACTAGAGAAAATACTTTCCATTGTTTATCCTACTCAATATTTCAAAAATATCTCACAGAATGAATATTAAAAGGTTTAGGACAAGAAAAATAGTGAGTGAGACATCAAGGCAGAAGCGTCACAGTAACACCTGAAACTCACATGCAATTCTTAGATCAATCCCATGCATTCTATGCTCTATTCACATCCTATCACATTCTCATTCCCTAACACACTCCACCAGTGATTTTCTAGTCCCTGGAGTCTCTGAGGAGCAAGGGTCTGGATCAGCATTTTCCATTCGGTTATGAGGTTCCAAGACACATCACTGCACCAATGCTGGTGTAAGAGGCGTTTGACAGCAGTCTATGAAGCACCCTTTGCCCCTTCCATTCATGTTGCTCCTTCAGTATTCACTTGTCATGACCCCTGACAATGTGCACAAAACAGGTAGCACTCCGGACTCAAAGGAAGAGAGTCGACATGGTTCCTCCTCATTCAGAATGCTTGGATGATCGCTCCTCTACTACAAGCAGAACTGACAAGTGAGGCATTTCGTGGCTGGGCTGTGCAGACCTCACGACCGCCACGTGCAGACCTCGCGACTGTCCCATTGAGACCTCGCAACTGCCCCATGCAGAACTCGAGACTGCCCTATGCAGACCTCGCTACTGCCTCGTGCAAACTCGAGGACAGCCCCTCTCGAGCTTTGGTTGTTTCCTGAGATCAATGGTCACTCGAGATTTCCCTGCTTTGCCTTCCGGGCTTGTCCACAGTTCTCAGGAGAGAGAGAGATACTCAAAGGATACAGCTCAAATGATGCTCACCATGACTCACCACTGCCAAGTACTTTCACTGCCCCTTCATGTGGTAGTCTTTAGAGAGGACAGAGAGCCTCATCCCGGACTTGACCCTCTAACAATGCACCAGCGATTTCCCAGCCTCCAGGACCTGGGAACCCCTTCAGAGTCCCCCAAGATGATTATAACACCGGAGTGCAACAGGGGAATCAGTTGAAGGATACCCAGCCTCCACAGACTGGAAGCACATTCAGTGTCCCCCAAGCGGATTATAACACCGGACTCCAATGGGGGAAGAACTTGAAAGGTTCCCAGCCTCTGCCACCTAAGAACGCCTTCAGTGTCCCCCAACTGGATTATAACAACCTACCGCAATGGGGGAAGCAATTGAACAGCAGAGACCCGAGCGACTTTCCACCTCGGGGACTACTTAGACGGACTCGTCAGTAGTTCAGATGCTCAAAACCCTATGAAGACCAGAGATTCAAAAAACCTGATGCTCGTGTAACAGAAATGCTTCAGAAACTCAAAGATCATATAAAGGCTTCAGTCAATTAGAGGACCCTAGACCCCAGAAGGGAACTGAGAGAGAAAAAGAAATGGACAGTTCCACTTCCTCTGAGGGTTCCAGAGATCATGAGTAATACACTGACCAAGGATAGGAGATTACTGAGTAACCCACTGGCATAATATATATGTCGTTTATATGTAGCATGTGTATAGTATGTTCTCTGTAATATGTATGTATATATGTAGTATGTATGTATGTATGAACACCCATGTGCAGTGACCCACAGAGATCAGAAGAGGGCATCAGACTCCCTAGAGTTGGGGACCATCTCATATAGTTGCTTTGAACTGTACCCGGGTCTTCTGAGAGGACTGCAAACCATCTTAACTGACATTATTTCACTTTCCCATCATTTGTGAAATATCTTACCATTCATTGTGCCTTGTACTATGCAGTGTTCGTTTCTTAGTGCAATGGTGTCCTTTCACACAGACTGGGTTTTGACGGTCTGTTGAACATGTAAGAGCATGCCAAACATGGGATAAAATGCAAGCTGGGGAGATAGTTTTGTAGGAAGCAGTGCCTGCTGTGAAATTACCAGCACATGCATGACAGCCCATAACCCATGATTGGAGGGATAATGACAGGACACATGGAGGGTCCCACGGCTCCAGCCACATATATAGCAGAGGATGGCATTGTCTGCATCAATAGGAGGAGAAGCCCTTGGTCCAGTGAAGGCTCCTTTCCTCAATGTGGGGGGAATGCCAGGGTGTTGAGATGGGAATGGGTGGGAAGCAAAGCATCATTACTGAAGCAGGGGGAGAGAGAACGGGATAGAGGGGATCCAAGAAAGGGGATAACATTTGAAATTTAAATACATAAAATTCCAACAAAAAAAGAGACAGGAAGTGTTTATTTTGACCCATTGTTTGAGCTGGTACCATGCATCATGATGGGGAAAGCAGAGCAACTGGAGTGTGATGGTCACATTGCAGACCTGGAGGGTGTTCAGCTTTCTTTCTCTCTTTATTTCTTTGTTTCCTAGTTTTAAATTCCATATATGGGTGTTTCCCTTGCTTTTATGTATCTGTATAAAAGATAGATATACAGAAGCCACAAGAAACTTAGGGAAGAAAAGCAGGTATAGCTGTCAATAAGACATGGGAGGCCACAGGACTCAAGTCGGTTTCCCTCAAGACCACATGTGTATTCATCAAGACAAGAGACAGGAGCAGGGCACAGAACTGAACAAGAGTAATCAATGCTTGTGAGCAACCATGTTTGTGCCAGGGTCTGAACTCAGGTCCTCTGCTAGAGCAATAATGGTTCTCAACTACCAAGCCACCTCTCCAGTCACACAGGATGATTGTTTAAACAAACCCCCAAACACAACATCACTTGATGTGTGTAAACACGCATACTAGACATGCGGTGTGATTTATTTGGGTGAATGTTCAGTCAGTGTGATACAAACGCTCTTGTATTCATAAATTTTAGTATAGCCGTTTTCACTTGGAGGTTCTCTTCATTCTCAGCTTTGGTGATTACATACATCTTCAAGAGAGGAACCGCCCTGACAGTCTCCTCCCGCCTCCCCCACCCCCTTTGCACCTATGCCTGCCTTTCTTCACTAAGTTAAACACCACCTCAGACTCTACTATTTCATTTTGTTCAGTGTAGTAGACTCTCCTAAACCATAAAATGGAATCCCAGATGCAGAGGGAAGAAGATTTGCTGTTTGCTACTTTGTTTGCTTTTAGTTGCTTTTTCCCACTTCCACTGTGTCCCATTCAGTGGCAGGTACTTAATTCAGCCAGCATTTTGAGGAGGGCTGTGGGTGGAGTGTGATAAAAGGAAAATTACTGGAGAGAACTCACTGGGATTTTGACGATAAATACAAAGTGTTTATTGACTTGATTTTTCAGTTACACAGAACCCTGGACAGCACTGACTCGAAATAAAACTTCACATCTGACAATTTGCTCAAAGGAAAAAAAAGCCTTAAAGACAAAATTGATACAACAAAATAAGCTGTAAGTTGTAATGATTGACCCTCTATAAAGAGAAACATTTTTTTTAAAAGACGATTTTGATGTTTTTGTTTAACAATGTCATATACTTATATAATGAGTTTTAGTCATTTCCTTTCTGTTTTTCCCTTCCCAATTCCCTTCCCTCATCCCCCTCCCTCATTCTCCCATCCTCTCCTTCAGTTCTCCCTTGCTTCCTTCCTCATCATCCTCCGTCTTCCCCTTGGTCAATCCCTTCTCTCATGCCATTCCCTCTCCAATTGGCACCAATATTCTGAATAAGTCCCCCTCCTATTTCGTGTCGCATTTCTGCGTGTAATGCCTAGTTTAATTAATTACATGAATACAGAGGAATTGGAAAGAACAACTTATCTATGGGTACAGGAATGAAGAATGTAGTGAAGCAGAAATTTCTGGTTTCTTTGGATACTCAACTGTGTCATGGATGTTGTTCTGGAAACTGTCTTAGGAGAGGATGTTTTGCAGAGAACAAACACATGGTGTTTCTGGTAGCTGCCAGGAAAAAGTGCATGTGATGTTTAGACAGGGTATGAGTATAACCCTGGACAACAGTGGGCAACACCATGGAATTGGCTGGCCTTGCCACTCTTCGCTGATGCTCAATGGACTTTGATGACACTGGTCTTCATTGACCATGCTGTGGTATTGGTTCACCTTTCCTTGTTCACTGACCATTGTTTGTCTTGACTTTGTAGAGAGAAAAGCACCACAGAACTTCTTGTGGTGACATAGTGGTGGCTTCTTGCTGCCTCCTCGAACCCAGGCCAATTGGAAGAGCTCAGCAATATCTTCTGGGTTGAACTGTCCTTGGTGATTCATGAATGGTGTTTGCAAGTAGATCGACTTACCTCTGCTGATTCATGTCAATTGAATTAATATCCTGATGATGAAGAATGAAATCGTCCCAGAGAACTATTTCTAAGCAGGTCTACATCCTCCTTTGTTTGCCCTATTATCCTTTCCTTTCCACTACCTCAGGAGGGTGGTGGACTAGAGGAAGGTTAAAGGGTTTAAGAAATCTTAGTAAAGTAGGTCTCGAAAAATCTAAGCGTGCAGATAGAACCCCTCCTCCATTAAATGTTGATTTCCAAGGGAGAGGAGGATCTTTATGGCCTCTCCCATCTGTAATGAAGTGGTGAGCGTCCCAGACTTGTGCCCATGATCATAGCCGCCTTCAGTTTAAGAGTTCAATGACTAGGTCCTATCTAAGATATATCCTTTTGCTGTCCACTTCCCCATCTTCTGGTTCATATATTCCTTCTACCCACTCTTTCATGATGTTCTCTGAGCTGTGAGGGAGAAGTCTTAGCTCTCCTATTTCCACCTGAACAGTTCAACACCACTGATACCCAGCACTTTGTCCAGCTGTATGTCTCTGCCCTTGGTAGTCAGAGGCTTCTTCTCCGATGAGAGCTGAGTGCAATGCTGATCTATAGATACAAATATGGATGTTTGGAAGGAAGTTTGACAATGTATTTAGCATTAGGTTCTTTCTTAGGTCCTATATCTCCCTAACCATAGATTCTTGTCCAGGTTACAGAACCTGTTGGGTATTCCTTCGTGTGGAATATGCCTTGTATCCAATTGGAAAGCCACTGGTTAATCCCATGAGTGCGACGCCACTAACACATTAGGGGCACATCTTGCCTGACATTTTAGCTTGAATGGTTCACCCCCCAGAAAGGTTGTAGATGATTCTCTCCCCTGGAAGCCTACATAGCACTTTCTTGAACAAGGAAGGCTAGCCATTATAGAGGATGCTTCCACCTCAACTTCACATTGACCCTTCTGTGACCTGTGACCAAAAGGATTCGGTGTCCTCAGCAATAGGGTCTTACCATCAAGTTCTGGAGGGCTAAGAAGAACAATGGCAACAACCTGTAATGTAGTGAGGGCTTTTGTGATCTCGCTGGTCAGCAACTTTCAGGAAGACATCCCACATCTGGCACTGTGATTTTTGCTTAATTTTTGTTTTCTATTGTTCTGATAAATACACTCAGCAAAGCCAGCTTTTGAAGGGAAAACTTTATTTCATCTTACCTGTTCCAGCCCATCATCAAGGAAAACAAAGACAGGATTGTGAAACTGAAACTACAGAGACTGCTCACTGGCTTCCTTCTAAGCTCACATTCAACTACCTTTACAGAGTCCAGACCCAACTGCATAGGGTGGTGCTGCCCACAGTTGACCAGGCCTTCCAACATCAGTTAACAGTCAAGGAAATGCCACCTAGACATAGTCAAGGCCAATCTGATGGAGGAAGCTCCTCAACCGAGGTTTTTTTCTTCCAAGACTAGCCATCAGAAGAAATCAATGAAAAAAAAAAAAAAAAGAAATCAATAGCTTAGGGGAAGCATGGCTTATCCATGGAGGGTGCCTCCATTTGAACTCAACAGTTGATCTTGTAGATATATTCTGTAACACAACGTTTTATAACACCTCTCACAAAACCCTGTTCTAACCTAATCACATAAGGGGAGATGGAGTGTAAAGTACATTTTACAAAAATAATTGGAGCAGAAAGAAATGCTTCTTGGAAATAAAGCAAAAAAGGAAGCATTTCTGCATCCTAGATTCTTTTCTTGCCTCATCTGTGCAAAGATAATGAAAACCCTTATATTCCAGGTACAATAATTTCCAATGTTACTAATCATATAAATAATACTGCTTATCATTCATAAAACACATTGGCACTAATCGTTTTGATGTGTTTTTCTAACTCACTCCTAATATAGAACTGATGAACTGGAATTGTTCGCCTGCTCACTTATACTTGAGGGAAGTGAGGTTTAAACATCGAGCCAATTTCCCAATACTCTAAGCTAATAAATGGCAGAGTAAGACAGCTGCACTTTCTCTGGCTTCATGGCATGGCCTCGTGTGAAATGCAATCAGGGTACATTGGCAGGGAATTCCAAGGATCAGTACATGGCAGCTGAAAGTTGTCTTGGATGCAAGACTGGGATTAAGGCTCATGTCAGCCGAGCCCCAGCTCAGGATTCCTGAAACAGAACACCAGAATATGTTAGAGAGCGAGGAAACTAAACTAAACATCTGGAAGTCCTCAGCAGATTGTACAGATCCAGGGCTGAGGGTTCATAAGTATGTTGGTCATTGTGGGTGTGGAAAGGAACACTTATTTAGATACCCACCTCCTATTATGTGTTTCTACAGTGGAGGCAATGCCTTAAGTTCAAGGTCTTTTGTTTTGTTCCTGTGTGTGTGTGTGTGTGTGTGTGTGTGTGTGTGTGTGTGTGTGTGCATACATGCACGTGCAGTGTATAATGGTATAATGTAGTGACTAATCCATTTTCTCTTCTACCTTATTTTTGTATCAGCATTTCTCAGTCAAACCCAGAGTTCACCAATATGACTACTCTTGACAGCTATCTTGCTCTGGGGTCCTGCCCTATCTCTACCTCCCTGGACATGGATTCTATATGGGACACAAAGCCTTCCCATCATTTACCTGATACCTGTGAGCCATCTACTCAACTGCTAAAGTTCAAGTCCCGGTGTTGGACCCATCTCCTTTACTTTTGTTTTCTTATTCTTATTTTTTTGTCTTGCTCATAATATCAGAATCAGGTTAAGGTATGACTAGGTCACTCAAACAATCACTCAAATCCCTCCACACAAATGTGTTCTAATAAGGAGGAGGACCCTGCTGACTCTCTGTCCTGTAAAGTCTTACCTTAACAGATGAGTTAAAGGATGGAATTATCCTAGTGGGTGATTGTGGATGCTCTTGATGTTGAGGGAGTCTGGCAAATGAGGGGCCACAGCTGTGTCACTTATAATAACAGAGACAAAGCTGAGTGTGGTAGTGCATACCTATATTCTCCATACTCGAGAAGATCACAAGTTCAAATCCAGCCTGGGCTACATAGTAAGTCCAAAGACCGCCTGGGCTACATCGTAAATCAAGGCCAGCTTGGGCTACAGAGTAAGTCCATGGCCAGTCTGGGCTACATAGTAAGTCCAAGGCCATCCTGGGCTACATAGAAAGTCCAAGGTCAGCTTGGCCTACTTACATGACTCTTCTCTGAACAACAACAGGTTTTTTTTTCCTTTTTGGTTTCTGTCTCTCCTATTTCCTCTACACTGATACCAGTGCTATAGTTTGGGGGTGTGGGGGAGAACTTTCGTTATGTCTGATGGTCCAGGATCTCCCAAGCAGCACGGCAAAACAAACAGTGCAGCAAACAAGTCTGTTTGGATTTTTGCAGACAAATATGACACACCTAAAGTGCTGCCTTATGAAATGGCTCTAAGGTGGGACAATGCCTCAGGAGACTGGGCTTGGATCTTGTGCTAATTTCCTCGTAATAAAAGCAAAGATGTTCTCAACCAGAGTCTGTGTTGGGAATACAATGCTGTGCTTCCATTTCAACACTGCATAATCTCCATAGGGCAACCCTGGAAATCGTGTCTGATATTAAACAGATTATAGGAGGGACAAGTTGTGTATAAACCCTGTCATTAATAAGGGTTTAAATGATGAATTTTTTTTTAAATTTTTGTCTGTGGTACCAGGTTCAGTGTTCTGCATGAACTCTAAAACACAACATTTTTTTTAAATCGCCAAACAGAATGGACCTTATATTTTTCTATCTAGGTCTAATAGAGATGACAAAATACAATTCTTTGCTTTAAAAAAGAAAACTAATTGTGTTTCATTGGCTTTTTTTGTTAATTCTTATATTTAGTGTTTTTGGGTACATTTTAACAAATATTTTTTCATTGAATTAATTATTTTGTTATTTTCTATTGTAGATAAAAATTTAGGTTGCTGGTCTTTGTTTCTAATCTAAAAATTAGTGTTGTAAAGAAAGTTTCCTCTTAGCACCTTCATAGTTATGTCTCAAACATTTTGATAGTATATTTCCTATCTTCTTTTTTTCTTTTTGTTACATAGTTTCATTATTTCTTGACATATGTATTACTTGTGAATGTGTAATTTAATATTTCTGGACTGGGAGACTCCTGTTGTCTCTCATTGACGACTTCTATTTTAGTTTTGTTGTATTACCAGAACACATCATGAGGGGCTGGAGATACAGCTCAGTGGACAGAGTGCTCACTTGGCTCTCACACAGCTCTGAGCTCCATCTACAGTACCTCATAAGCCTGGTGTGGTGGTATATGCCCATAGTCCCATTACTAGGAGTAGAACCAGGAGTTCAAAATCATCCTTGGGTGTATAGTGTGTTTGAGGCCAGCCTGGGCTACATGAAACCTGTATAAACAAATATGTCCCACAAGACATCTTTTCTTTGGCATTTGCCACATTTTGTTTTGTGGTTTCTGAGTGTCTGAAATGTCCAGGAGTACTTGAAGGAAAAGAACATCCTGGTGCTACTAGGGACTGTCAGTCAGAGACATTGGCTGGTGAAGCCATCTCATCCTAGCTGGTTTTCTGCCTGCTTCTGTTGCTGATGTGCTGATTCGTGTCCACAGCTTTACTCATAATCTCCCTGCCTCTTTTTTAGCTGTACCCATTCTTGCTTCCTGCTGAGGCTGTGATGGAGTAGTGACACAAAGAATTGGGGTCTCCTTCCAGCTCACTGATTTTCTTTCTCTATAGAAATAATTTCTCTGTTGCCTACATTATCAGAAATAAATAACACTGTTTTCTGTTTTATTTTGACATGGGTTTCATTATGTAGGTAGGGCTGGCCTGAAACTCACTGTATAAACCAGGTAGGCATTGAACTCACAGAGATCAGCTTGCTTCTGAGTGTTGGGATTAAAGGGGCATACCTGGCTCCTTTTTTTAAGTTTTTTTTTACATTTATCTCTATGGGGTGTGTGTGTGTGTGTGTGTGTGTGTGTGTGTGTGTGTGTGTGTGTGTGTTTTGACCAAAGAGTCCATCAGATCCTCTGAACCCTGGTCCTCTGCAAGAGCAAGCAGTGTTCCTAAGCAGTGACCGATCTCCCCAGCCCCTTCTGCCTGCTCTAAACTCCACTTCATTGTTCATCTTGCCCAGACATGTCTTTAATTCCTACTCTTAATGTTTGTTTTAATTCAGTGATTTCCTATTCGATTTTCTCTTGTTTGTTCTATTACCTCACCAAGATTATGTGTATATTTTTGTTTTGGAAGTTTCTCATTGACGACGCTTGAATCGTGGCTTTAAAATCCTTGCTGACAATTCTGATATTGGTTTTCTCTTGGTTCCACCACCAGGGAAATTGTTTTTCTCCTCTGCTTTTCATTTAGGGGCATGGTCATGGTGTGACGTGATTTCCATTTTGACATCATTTCTGTAACATGTCTGCAGTACCACTGTGGGTACAGTGGCTGTTTATCCTTCATAACCTTTTGGAGGTGTTTTGGTTTTTCTGGATTTGACTGATTGAATAAAACAGATCATACCTCCAGTCCATACCGACAGGCATATTTTAGAGGGGTCAGGAAGAGTGGTATTCAACCTTCATAACATAAGCTTTTAATACAGCTCCACCAACTGTAAAATTATTTCATTGCTACTTCATAAGTATAATTTTGCTATAGTTATGAATTGTAATGTAAATGTCTGATATACAGTATATATGATATGTGACTCCTGTGCAAGGGCCATTTGAGCTCCCAAAGGGGTCTCAATCCAAGGGTTAATAACCACTGATCTGGACTTAGTGGGATGCCCTTGCCGTCGTACGTGGGTTGCCCACTGTTGCCGGGGAGAAGTCTCCATCTCTTGAAGGCAAAGAATCTTCCATGATCAGGTGTTTTCCTGGGTCCCTCTGTAATAGTGGACACACTCTTGATGGTTACTGATGTATCAACTGACTCCAGGCAGTTTTCTTTTTCATCCTCCAAGATGAGTATTCTAAAAATGGCTCTGCTAGCCAAAAGCAGTGGCTGAAGCTATCCCTAGCAATCTTTCACCTTACCTAAGGGCTCCTTGTCTCCACAAGGCCAACAGTAGATGTCTTAGTGCCTACCAAGCTGCACCTTTCCAATCTACACTCTTCCTCGCTGCTGCTTCTTTCAGGAATAGCACACACCCTAACCCTGAACCCATCTTTTCTTCAGTCAGCACTTACAACCTAGTACTCTCTGCCAGCTTCACTTTACCACATGACCCGGTTGTTCACAATTCTGAGGCATGTACATGTTTCTATGGACAAACAGAATGTCACCGATTTGCTAGTCTATAATTTCGTAGATTCTGTATGATTCTGATTCAGAAGCCTGTAATTCCAAGATGAAGATACCATCAGCAGAGGAAGGAGTTTATGTGGGATGTTGTCACCACAGAAGGGATCCAATGGTCTAGGAAGACAAGAGAGGGAGGCAAACTCCTTCATAATTTAATCTTTTTCCACAATAGCATCATTAATGGATCTTTATTTGTAGATCGCATCCCTCTTGACCTAATCAATTCTTCACAACTTCATTCCCACTGGGGATTAATCTTCAGAAAATTACTTTTGGGCGAACATATTCAAACCAGAGATGAGGGAGAATATTTGTAAATCTATAGTGGGGGTGGGCATTATTTTTCCCACGTGGTGTACTCTTAAGATCTCTAACTACCTCCTCCCCCACGGTAGCCTCACTAAATGACATGAATTCTGCGTGATTGATGAGGTACAGACACCAAAGCTCATTGCCATATCCTGTCACCAGTATCAAGCTCGAAACAGCAAGTGCCACCTTTTGGAAGGAAAATATGAATAAACTTTACGGTATCTCTAAACTATAAACCCCCAATTTAATCAAAACATTGTTTTAGACTCAGTTCTTTTATATAGATGTGCTTTAAATGTACAAGTCAGTGGGCTTGCTTATGACTCCTTGTACAGGTTTATACTGTACATTAGCCATCTTCATCCTCAGTACTCACCTCCATTTCCACCTGCGTGCACGCGCACACACACACACACACACACACACACACACACACACACATACACAAACACCCTGCTGCTCCCCTTCCTCTTCCTAAATGCCCAATTTCACTTAATATCCCTTATTAAAATCAAAATTTTGCAATCACATGTTTGAGTCTGGCTTGTTTCACTTAACATATTGTATTTTACAGTTCCATCCATTTTTCTGAGAACAAAACCCTTTGCTCTTACACATAGATGAAAATCACATCAATGTATATCACATTTTTTAAGTCATTCATCCAGTGATCAACAGCTAAGGTTATTCCAATTCCTTCTCTATTGCACACAGTGTGGCAATCAGAATGGATGTGCAGGGGTCCTGCTTAGTTTTTATTGTCAGTTTGACTCAACCTGGGAAGAAGGATCCTCAGCTGAAGAATTGCCTCCATCAGATTGGCCTTTGGCCACATCTTTAAGGATTTTTTTTGATGGTTGATGTGGAAGGGTCTAGCACACTATGGGTAATGTCATCCCCTATGATGGTGGCCCTGGGTTGTATGAGAAGGAGAGAAAGCTGAGTAGGTCATGGATAGCAATCCAGTACTCAGCATTTCTAAGTTGTCTCTGCTTCCTTTCCTGCCTCTAGAGTGCTGCCTGAGTTCCTGCCCCAACTTCGCTCAGTAACAGACAGGTACCTAGAAGCCTTGAGTGAGACAAACTCTTTCCTCCTCAAGTTGATGGCTATGATGAGATTATTATTCTTGTTGCCTACTTGTTCTTCACTTTTTTGAAAGTTGTCTCTGTATACTGTTCTTAGAAAGATGATATTACATGTTTTCTCATGGTCTCTCTGTCTCTCTCTGTGTCTCTCGCTGTCTCTGTCTCTGTCTTTTTCTGTCTCTGTTTTAGTGTGTTTAGTGTGTACAGGTGTTTGTGTGTGTGTGTTTGTGTGTGCATGTGTGTGTGTTTGTGTGTGTATTTATGTGTGTGTTGTTTGTGTATGTATGAGTGTTTCTGTGTGTGTCTGTGTGTGTGTGTGTGTGTGTCTCTCTGTGTGTGTGCTTTCCAGGCTTAAAAAAATCCCCAAGGCTGTAAATCTCAGCAGGTGCCTAGAGAAGGAAGATGAAGGGGAGAAAAGGGGGAAAAATCATGTCATTTGAGTTAACCGCACATTGAGATCAGCCACATAGAGGACCAACAGTCACATAATGGCAGAGGAGTCATAAGAGCTGAGAGAGAGTAAAACTCAAAGTGTGAAGGAATATGTGCTTAACACTAAGATAGAAGGGAGAAAAAGAAGACGGTGCACTTAGAAAAGTGGACAGATTTTAAAAAGCTGCCATAAGTTGTTAAGCTCTAAGTACATTTATAAAAAATTATAATGTTAAAGTGGAAGGGAATTATTGGGAAGAGAGAAGGGATGGTCAGAGTGTAGTGGGGACAGGGGAGGGTTCTGAAAAGAATCCTTTTGAAGATCTGAAGAACTATGTGACACAAACAATTAAAGTGTCCTGTAATTTATAGGTAAATTCCATACTTACCTGCATTAAGTATTCTGTCCACACATATTTCAAAAATAAAATTAACTCATCTATTTCATCTTGCATTTGATCTAATAAATTCCTTGTAACCGGAAGTGCTGGTGAATTTTAAAGACATTTAAAACATGACTGGTCGATATCGGGTTTGTCATAAGTTTATTCCGACTTTGGAAGCAGGTCCAGGAGCTAATTTTTCCTCGCTCTTTGCAAAGAATCCATAATTCATGATTGCCATTGACTTCAACACAAGGTTTTTTAATCTTGTCAAATTCCAGCTTTGTTTGAATAAAAATGGCCCTCCTCTAATTGTGGGTTTTGATAACGCTTATTTTGGTGTGCTATCCAGTGGGCTGCCTCGGGAGAGAGGATAGCAATATTAATGATACGGAGAATGGCTTAAAGATAACCAAAGGAAAGATAGGAGCTGGGAAAATAACCACCAATTATGTTGGTGACTCAGAAACCAAAGACTTTTTCAGAAAAAAAAAATGCATGAAAAGAGCTACATGGGCAGATTGTTACTCCAATCATCAGAATATTTGGGTGGGGACTTTATTTTGGGTCCCCACGAGGCTACATGAGGAGCTAAACCCTAGATGCGGAAGTTTCTAAGCGTTACTAGGGAAGGAACTGGCCTGAGAGGGCTTATATGACATAGGCAGAGCCTGGATGATGTCACAGAGCACTGGGCGGAGGTTGCGCATCTCTTCCACTTGGGGGCGCTTGACTCCTAGAAGGTGGATTCACTATCTTCCCAGCGGTGTGTGAAAGCCAGTTCAGCTCCTGAACCCCACAATTGTTCAACAGGCTTTTGGTTCTGACCGGTTTCAGAAGACAGAATCTGGACGACTAGGACATTTTCTTTCGGTAAATACGTTTATGATGATAACTGGGACCCTTGAAGCCCAGAAAGCTAAAAGTTTACCCTCGTACAGCAAGTAACGGTATGTTCTAATGTCTTCCTCGTTTGAGAGATAGGCAGATGGTCTAGGCTAGTCAGTCTCCGGAGTTTATTATCCTTTGCTAACAATATCTAATTCATAATTCTACTAAAATGCAAAAGCTCCTCTCTGTGCCTATACTTTTTAGGAGATAATATTTCTTTTTCGTTGTTGTTGGTTTTTTTTTTTTTTGTTCTTGTTTTTGTTTTAGTTTTTTTTTTTTTTTGTTTTTTTTTGTTTTATTTTGTTTTCAGAGCTGAGGACCGAACCCAGGGCCGTGTGCTTGCTAGGCAAGTGCTCTACCACTGAGCTAAATCCCAAGGCCAGTACATATTATTTCTAAATTGCTGTTGTTTCCTAGACTAAAGACACTTGTTGCCGTCGAAGATACGACAGCTTTGCGGAATAAACCCGGGGCTGGGTCAGGATGCACAATACAGAAAGCCAGTGGACTGGTATGCTTTGTCTCTGGGCAGATACTTGTGGATATTGCCACATAGCTCATAGTTAGAAGGTAGAAGAGGGGTGTGGCCACCCTTCTGGCTCTTTTGTTATCCTTTATCTGTTATGCTTGCTTAAAGTGGGGGACAGGGATACTTAATCCCACACTGACCTAGCCATTCAAGTAGAGGTTCCTCAGCAGAGGCAAAGTGCCACGGGCCGAAGAAATGTCTCTGAATAGGTTATTCTGAGCTGTAGAGAACTATTTGTTCATTTCCCTTTGAACTTTAGATTTTGATTTTTGAGACAGGGTTTTTCTGTGGGTAGCTTTGGCTATCCTGGAACTAATTCTGTAGACCAGGCTGCCCTTGATCTCACAGAGGTCTGCCTCCCTCTGCTTCTTGAGTGCTGGAACTAAAGGTGTGCTCCACCATTGCCCAGCCCTCCTATGAACATCTGATTATGACAGAATTAGATTCAGATGCTCAAACCCGTTTACCATCGCCTTCCTCACCTGCTCCAAAGTTCTCTTAGACAAGAGCCTTGGTCAAGCGCCCTCCCCCACCCCACCCCCATTGTTCTTGCAGGCACTCATATGACAGAGGCAACACCATTGTGTCTGCTTTAAGCAGGTCAGCTCTTCAAACCCAAGCCATGGGCAAGTATGAAGCCTGAACACAGAACTATAGCCACAAGACAGTGGACCAGGAGTGCCGTGGCCTACTACACTAGGTCTGCAGCCAAGAAGAAGATGTCTCTGAGGAGGATGAGCACACCATCATTCCAGAAGCGGAGGAGGAGGAGGCCTTCTCCCCAGGCCCTGGGGAACATTGTGGGCTGCAGAATTTCTCACGGATGGAAGGAAGGTGATGAGCCATCACCCAGGGGAAGGCCATAGTTCAAGTGTCAACAAGACATAGACAAGTGTCAACAAATCCCTCTCTCTATCTGGTCAAGTATGATGGAATTGATTGTGTCTACGGACTGGCACTTAACAGCGATGAGAGGATTTTAAAGCTTAAGGTCTTGACTCACAAAGTAGTGTTTCCTCAAGTGAAAGACGCCCATCTCTCAAGTGCCATGGTTGGCCGAGCTGTGGAGCATAAATTTGAGGGCAAACATGGCTCTAAGGACAACTGGAGGGGGGTGGTCCTAGCCCAGGTGCCGATCATGAAGGACTGGTTTTACATCACCTACGAGAAAGATCCAGTCCTATACATCTACCATCTCCTGGATGATTACACAGAAGGTAACCTCCGTATCATTCCAGAGATTACTCCAGGAGAGGTGAAGTCAGACATTGACAGAAACATCTTAACCGGTCAATGTGTGCAGTTCACCAGAAGCGATGGGTCCAAAAAGATGGGAAAAGTTATTTAACAAGTACTAGGCAAGCCTTCCGTGTACTTCATCAAGTTTGATGGCGATGTCCACATCTATGTCTATAATCTGATTGAAAAGATCCGTTAAGGTGAAATTCACAAAGTTTGGGGGACATAGATGGGGAATTTATAGAATTGGGGGGAAAATGTTTGTTTTTCTGTGTTTCAGATACCCAAGGGCCTTTGACAACCCCAGTATCTTTTCCAGTGGAATTTGTTTTTGCTCTAAAAATTAAAATGTGCGATGTGACGTTCTGTGTGTGAACACTTTGGTGGAGGAGACTGACTGTGGTGGATGGAACATTGAGAGGAAGCCAGAAAGATCAAGGTAAGTCTAATGTCACATAGGCTAAAACAAACAGGACTGAGCTGGTCTGGTCTTTAGGGAGAGGAAAGAACTGGAGATGAGGATTAGAGGAGCAGGGATGGCACGGGGGAAAAAAAAAGATGGATGTTTAGGAAGCAGTGGAGGGGGACCAGAAATAGATAGACTCTCAGAGGTGAAGTTTGAGGAAGAAACAGACAGTTGGGGAAAGAGGGGCAGGTAACAGGGAGGTGGTCTTGGAACTCAAGGGGAAACCCAATAAACTGATCCAAGCAGACTCAGAATCAGAGAAGATTGGGGATTCTTTGACTAACAAAACTTAATGAAACCTGTTTTTCATCTGTAGAAGTATTATTTTTAATTATGCGTGTAGGGGCAGGGCATTAATACAGGAGACAACAGAGACAAGAATAGTCAGGTCACCTGGAGCTGAAATTAAAGGTGGTTGGGAGCCATTAGACATGAGCTCAAAGAAAAAAATCCAAGTTCTCTTTCAAAGAGGATGAGCTCTTAATCAATTGGTTTTCTCTCCAGGACCCTAAAGTCATCTTTTTAAATAAATCCAAACTTCACATGCAGAGAAGAGACCAGGATGAGGGTAAGAAAGATTAAATTGATGGTGATGTGGAAGAAAGACTAAAGAACACATGAGGGAGTAGAGGACACTGAGGGACGAAGGAATTCCAAGATGGAGTTCTCAAAATGTGAAGCAGGAGGCCCAGGAAGAACAGAAAGGGTCTAGAATGAGATGAACTTGGACCACATCCATATTGGTCTCTTTGGTTCCTTAAACAACAGCCAAGCCATCAATACAGAAGGTGGATGTGAGGTGGAGGCTTACCCGGAGGACATTTTGATGAGGATAACTAAAGATAAGTGAATGCCAAACTAAGTTTATATCTATCGATTCCTGAAAGTATCATGCCATTATTTTGTATGATCAGTAAAAAGTAATTTAAAAAAGAACATGAGGATGCCGTGAGCTTATGTCAGGTGTTATGTGGTTTCTGTGTTTAGCTTCCCTGAGCACTGTTAGACTCTGTTGTATCCTGTAATATTTCAATGCCCCTAGATGACCACATAGAGCTCCTGCACTGGCTATCCTTGCCTGGCTCTCCTTCATCTGGATGGCTTCCTACACAACTGTAGGCCCTTTTATCTTATCTAGCCTCAGGAAGTTCCCGTCTTTTACTCACATGTAAGCTTATCCTCAGAAAACTCTTGACGGTGACTCCAATGCAGTGGTGCTGCATTGAGCTCTTTCATAGGCCATTTGCCATGACTTTAAAATCCTTTGTGGTTCCTGACCATGGAGCTCTCTCCTCCTGAGAAGCCCCTGTGCACTCCATGGGGTCTTTCTGAGCCACATCTACACTCCAAGTGTTTCTATGGAGGCAACCTTATCTTGGACTCATTCATTGCTGTTTCTTCTCTCAAGAATAAGTTTCTCACTACAGGACTTGTAAATACTTTTTATCGTTGATTAATTCTGCTATTTGGGAGGTTTTATACTGGCTGGTTGTCTGACGGTGTCATTGTTGCGAAAAGACAACATGACCAAGGCAACTTATAAGGGACAATATTTTTTTGAGAGGTGGTGCTTTTTTTGCAGAGCTGGGGACTGAACCCAGGGCCTTGGACCTCCTAGGCAGGAGCTCTACCACTGAGCTAAATCCCCAACCCCAAGGGACAACATTTAATCAGGGCAGGCTTTCAGGTTCAGAAGTTCAGTCTATTTTCATTAAGGCAGGAATCATGTAAGCGTCTAGGCAGTCATGGTGTTGGAGAAGAAGCATATCACCCCCACTGTGATATGCTTCCTCCAACAATGCCACACTTACTCCAACAAGGTGTCACACTTCCCATGGGACAATCACATTCAAACCACCACCCTGATTTTATGCCAACTTGACACAAGCTAGAGTCATCAGAGTAGAAGGTGCCTCATTTGAGAATATGCCTCCACAAGATCCAAGTGTAAGGCATTTTCTTAGTGATTGGTGGAGGAGGGCCCAGCCCAATGTGAGCGGCACCATTCCTAGGCTGGTGGTCCTGGGTTCTATAGGAAAGCAAGCTAATCCAGACATGAGAGGAAGACAGTAAGCAGTGCCACTCCATAGCAAATGCCTCAGTTCCTGCCTCCAGAATCCTGTCCTGTTTGAGTTCCTGTCCCAACTTCCTTTGGTGATGAGCAGCAATGTAGAAGTGTAAGCTGAATAAATCTTTTCCTCCCTAACTTGCTCTTTTGGTCACAATGTTACCTTATAACAATAGGAACCCTAAGTAAGACAATTTCTTATATAAACAGTGTTTCTAGTAGAGCCACAGGCTCTTACCTAATAACCACAAATAGAAAGTTATAGACAGTTTGTTTTAATTTGAAGGTAAAACTTGCTCATGTACTGATAATGTATAATAATGTATATAATGTATAAATATGCTCTATTTGCCTTGGTTATGGACTATTGGCTTTCAAGTTATTAGATATGGTTATAAGGGTATAATATTGGTAACAAAAAGTTGACATAAAGCTGGTAATCTGGATGGAGTCATTCTAGATAGCGTGTGACATGGGCCAACCTAGGGAGACAGGTCTAAATTGAGGTAATGTTTTTATGGAATTCTTATTCTAGGAACCAGGCTTCTAAAAGAATTTAGGACATTGTCTCTTTGTAGAGGTATTGGAGACCACACCATCTTGCGTTCATATATAAGAATTGGCAGTCAAACTTTTTATCTGTATTTTAATGCTAATTCCACTGCCCCAAGAACAGTTGCCTAGTGAGTTTTCCTTTCCAAAGTTGTGGTTTACCCTAAAGCTATCGGTATTCTTATGCTAATTACCACTGCCCTAAGGACAGCTGCCTAGTCAAGTACTCAGAACTCAGGTGACCTTGTGGCTGTGTTCTGGTGTTACAAAGAGAACTTAAAGATTATGATTAGGATTGCCAGTGTTACATTGACTAACTCAAACTTATTTTTAATTAAGGAAAAATCATACAGGTAGAGATTGTTACAAGATTTATGAAGGATTGATGAGGTTTTGTAACTTGTGAGAACATTACAGCCATTTTACTTACTCCAACTGCCATTTCAGGATAGATTTAGAGGATTGCTAACAGCCTCATATTAGGTAATTTTGTTGCTTCTTCAGTGTAAGAAGTTAGAACTTAAATCTTTCAATGTATATGGAAATTTTTACTACAAACATTTGCTCTCAAAATGAGCTTTAATATTTGGGGAATAGCTGTTGCAATACTCCAGAAAAGAATATTTGAAGCTAATTTGAAGCTTCTAAGGATATGTTAATTGGCTAAGTACCTCACCTTACCGGAGGAGTTAGGTCTTTCTTATGCACATTGGAGATAAAGCTTCAGCTGTGTTAATACAGAGTTGTGGACTGGAGTCATGGAAGTATTTTGAAAAGAAACCTGGTAAAACATATCTTATTCCAAACAACAGTTAATTGGTTATGACAAAATACTGATATTTGGCCTATTACATATACAAATTTTTCAGACAAAATTGATAATTTTACTCTTTGCATGCTTTTGTATTTCCTGTAAACAAAATTACATGCTGTAGCCACTGTTTTTAAATGTTAAAAAATCAAGCTTGCAATTCATATACTGATAGCCAATGTGTGGCTTGTGGTTTACAATTGATTAAAAGGTTTTATCTTTTTAGATACTACTAGCCCTCAAATTTTACAATTACTTAATGCTTTATTAGAGGCAGGTTTTCTACATAAAATCAGTGAGTGATGATTTCAGTGTGAATTGTTTGACAATTCACTGTCCTTTCAATGCTCTGGCTCAGACAACTAAACAAAACCGTAGACCCAGCTCCTTGAAAATGGTAAGGGAGTTGATAACACACCCTCACGAAAAGAGGAAGACTCCACTTGCTTACTTTCAAAGCCCAGCCTCACCCTGACAGCTCAGGGATTTTTAGTAAGACTGAATATGGACAATATTTACAAGATTTGACATTTCTAATTAATGCTTATATTTAGGTAAATAAAGTTTGTGAGGTGCTAGAGAAATGGCTTAGGGGTTAAGAGCACTAAATACTGTTCCTTTATAGGACATTTAAGAACTCAAACAGGATTGCCTGGGCTCTTTAGCAAGGGAGGACTAGATACCAGACAGATTATAGTCCTTACATAAGAACAATTAGTGAAAAAAATCTCATTCTTTATATATCCAATACAATTATGCTGGAGACAATAATTTGGTATACAAGTCAATTTATAAATACAAATGCTCAGTGTCCTCAATTTAATCCTCGAGGACTTACCTTAATAAATAATATCTTTACTATATCTTAATAAATAAAAAAGGGGGAGTTATCCCTGTATGCTAAATAATGCTCCTTTTATTTCAATTTTAAAATTTTGGATACCAAAGTTTATGGCACCCTACAACTAGGCATACTTCTGCCTAGGTGAAATAGAGAGATCCACTTATTGACATGATCCTGTCCAGATATTTTATATGGGGAAGAGGGAATGTTTGTGTTTTTTCTACAAGATGCTACAAGAGTATGCCACCTGCCAGAGGTGGTTGCAGAGACTTGCTGATACTGGGAGCATGAAGATTCAGCTCTCGTGGTTCGGGTCCCTGGAGTCATTCCTGCCCTGAGAGGAAGATGGAAGATTCCCCCTCATCTTTTGTCATCACAGAGATTTTGGCGTTGCTGCAGTAAGTGTTACCGCTGCGTGTGTCCCGTCCCACTGTGGCCTGCTCTCTGACCCTCTGTGCACTGCTGCTTTCTGTAGAAGACTGGACTCCAGCTATTGCTGCCCCCCTCATTCCCCTGGTGACTCTTGCTGCCTTAACTGGTGTTGTCATCTTGCAGTCTGTAGCTTTACAGGAATGCTACCTGCGTAAAGCTACAGTGGACTAGGGAATTCTGTTATTCAGATCTCAGAAATGGTTCCATTGTCTGCTGGTTGTTCGAGAGAAAAATGACTGATCCTGAACTGTCCTGGAAAAGACCTTGACACTTTTGCTGCTATTGTAGCAGCCATTACTGCTGCAGACATTGTGTCTGCAGTGTCTGGAGTTATCCTCCCCCAATCTATTGTTAGACAAGCACAGTGGGTGAACTTTCTGGAGAAGTTGCTAACAATTGGGAATTCTAAATTTTATTATAGGAGCGGCTTGACTACGGCCCTTGGTGGTAACAGTTGAGGAGGACCAAATGAGGTCCCCACTACTTATCGGGAGTGGCTCTGTCTGGTGCAGCCCTATGCTGTGGATCAGTGTTCATACTTGGTTGGTTTGCAAACTCAGATCTCAACAGAAACGTGACAAGGCCGTTATCACTCAAGCACTTGTGGGCATTGTACTAGGGGCCTCCCCTGGAATTTGGTTATCTTGCACAGGACTCTCTTTGTATCTGAGTTCTCTGCTCCTGCACCCCATGGATCTGTGCATCCATTGCACTGGGAGGAGAGGGACTCTCCCTGTATATGAGTTCTCTGCGCTTACACCCCATGGATCTGTGGATCCATTGCACTGGGATGAGAGAGACTCAGTGATCCTTTGATCAGCCCATGCACATCGCTGAGGTTTCCTCATTGCACGCAATAGGGTGATCATGACTGCTATAAAATTATATAAATTATAAGGGTGAGATGTAGAGGGCCGCAATAACATTCGCCACCACTAGATGGCGCTGGCTTCCACTGCGCCCCACGTGGAAGGCCAGGATAGCCTCCGCCATTACAAGATGGCGCCAGCCTTCGCCGCGCCAGTCGACTTCCTTTCAGGAAGTTAACTGGGTGCGCATGTGCAAGAGTGCCTTCGTGCCAGATCTTTGCCCACTCCAGGGCGTGACTATGAGATCATGGGTAAGCAACTAATCAGGCGTGGACACGCCACATTAGGGTGTATATAAGCAGCGCCATTCTGGGGTTCGCTCTCTCCTCGTCAAGATGTAATAAACACTTTGCTGCAGAAGGATCCTGGTGTCTGCGCGTGTTCTTGCTGGCGAGACGTTGGACACGCAACATTCGGCTAACTAGAAACAGTCTTGAGAGCCAAGGGTACCGTTCTGGCTTTACGCTGGGTGAAGAGTTGGTGAAGATCCTGTTGTCTCCTTTCAGAATGATGAGTTGACATCTTTACATGCAAATGTCTGTGTGTGTCATTGATTGGAAGGCAGGGCCTTATCCATTGTAGCTGAGTGAAGTTGATCCCATATGGACTGGAGTTGGCTCCCACTCCATTGCTGTTGACTTCTGAGCCCATGAGAAGAATGGGAAGCAGAGGAGGTCACTATGTGACAAAAGAGGCAGGGATGGACGATTTGCCCACACGCAAAGAATAGTGGTATCCTGCAGAAACAAGGGGAGGGACAGGGAGCTCTCTGTCTCTCTCTGTTTCTGTCTCTGTCTCTGTCTATCTCTGTTTCTCTGTCTCTCTCTCTGTGTGTGAGTATGTGTGTGTGTTAAGCACTAGACACTCACCTTCCAGAATGCTGAGAGAATGAACATCTGTTGTGATATCCCCCATGTATGGGCATGTGTTGTAGCCACTTTAAGGCACTCACACTGAATCCATTGCTGCTCTCATCTGCTCCTGAATAGCCATGATAAGGCAGACCTGGCTAGAATCGTTTGTAGTTGGAGGCCTACATTAGGTGAACAGACATTGTTCAGGTTTACCCAGGATAGGGCACATAAAATAAGCTGCTAGACATTCATGTAGGTTAAAAAGTAGCAGAAGTCACCTTATGTTAACATAACCAGAACCAGGTACCTAAGGCAGCAAAGCTAATGCTGGGTATTGGGCACAGGTTCTAGAGGACCCAGGGGAGAAAGGATGTTTGTCATCCTCATCCCACATCCCTGCACCTCTGTGCTGGTCCGGATACCACCAGGCAGGAAACCATCCTACAATCCACTTCTACACTGGTTTACTGGCCAGATCCATAATTCAGGAACCTACAGCACTACAATGACCTCACTGGCTGCAGGGAGGACACAGCCAGTACAGAAGTTGCTAAAAGTTAAAGGAGAACTATCACTCTTGTAGGGAGAGGACCTTTTCACTCTCCAGGAGCCTTGCCTGAGTGCTCAGGCCTCCTGGGATCCACAGTTCTTACTTCAGAGCTCAGCAAAGCTCAGGTCAAATGTAGTCATTGGTCGGAGCTGCCTTCCTGGCTAACTGAGGTGCCGTTCTTTCATTTTCTGCCACAACAAAATTAATGCTTAATTACGGTGGTATGTTTTTCATCTTGTGATACACAGTGCTGACCCACGAAGGCATAGGGAAAACATAAACATCTGTTTGCACCTCTCTGCTGGAATAGGATGCTTGTTTTCTCCGGGGACGTTGCGAGTTCCCCTGTAATACAGCTTATGTTCTGAACGGTCAACATCCAGTCTATTCTGCAGTAGTTGCATTCAAATACAATGCTGTCTATTTATCTTATTTGTCTGTCTGCCTGGCTGTCTATCTTATATATCTAATCTATCATTTGTCTATCATCTATCATCTATTTATCCATCCATCCATTCATCCATCCATCAACTTAATATCTATCTATCTATCCACCTATTATCTATAATTTGTCTGTCTATCTATAATTTGTCTATTTACTATCTATCTAAAATTTGTTAATCTAATATCTATCATCTATATATCTAAACTGTGTGCATGTGTGTGTGTAGATGCCTATGTGTGCAGATGTGTGTATATGTCTCCCCATTCAGGCAGAATCAAAGAACAACCTCAGGCCTCATCCTCTGGCATGGTCTGTGTTTACGAGACAGGGTCTTGAATTGGCCAGGAGCTTACCTATCATGCCAGCTGTGGTGGTCAGCAGATCCTGGGGATCTGGTCCTTGTTTCCCCAACTGGTATTAGAAGCTTTCTCCATTCACATTTTGATGTGGGTTTTGGGAATCAAACCTAGGTCTTCATGATTATGAGGTATCCTGGTTAGTTTTCACTGACATCTTGACATAACTTAGAAGAGACTTGAAATAGAGTCTCCTGGATGAGAGAACCTCTACTGAAAAGCTGCCTCCATCAGATTGGCTTGTGTCCTAATGTGTGAGAGACTGTCTCGACTGACAGTTGATGAAGCTGGGACCAGCCCACTGTGGGTGTCATCATTCCTAGGCCAGGGTGTCTTGGCTTCATGAGAACGCCAACTAAGCATGGGCTAGTGAGTAAGGCTGTGAGCAGTATTCCTTTGTAATTCTATCCTCGAGTTCCTGTCTGACTGCCCACAAAAGCTGGTAAGCCAAGGTGCAATCCAAAGAAATGATTTCCTTCTACAAGTTGTTTTTGGCTAGAGTGTTTTATCAAAGCTTTAGAGAGGGAGACTAATTAATATGTGAGGCAGACACTTGACTGACCTAGTGACGTGCTTATTTGCAGTCATGATTTTTAAAGAAAAAGCTTTAGGAATGGGCACCAAATGGCTGACTCTTTCTAGGGTGAATACAGAAATCAGATACAACAAAACTAGGATTTATACATACATATATATGTATATACATGTATATATACGTGTGTGTATATGTATGTATATGTATGTATATGTATATATATGTATATGTATGTATATGTATGTATACGTGTGTTATATATATATGTATATATATGTGTGTGTATGTATTGTATATATATTAGTATATTGTATATATACAGTATAAAGATATCACATGGGTGAAACTAAGTGCACACCCACTAATATGTATATGTGTTTTTATAAAATTATCAGTGTGTTCCATGTATGTATGTTTATGTGGGCATGCATGCATGTGTGCACATGTTCTTGGTGTGCATATGCATGCAGATATATGTGTCATGAATGTCTGTATGCATGTAAGTGTATGTCTGTGTTGAGGCTACTTAGTCTTGTCTTCCATGCCGTAACCGGCCTGCTTCTCAGTGTCACTTTAGATGGAGTTGGGTGTTTTCTTCTTCCGGTAGGAAATGATGGACTGCAAGTGAATACGATCATACACTGGAGACCCCAGCACAGTTCATACACACATGGTGGGAGTGTCTCTGTACTCTGTTAGAGGCAGGGACTCAGATCTCTGACCTCTTGTCTATGAGTCAGAAAACATCTTTCCTCTCTTCTCTCCTGCCCTGGTTTCCATGAAGTGTCCTCGTGCTGCTCCTCAGAGTTGCTGGTAGGAAGCTCCCTGCCTGTTGCCACAAGACAGACCTGCACCCGGAGAAGCCCAAGAGGTTATCTGCTGGTCCCGAAATCCAGGTTAACTCCAGCATTCCTGCTGCTCAGGTTACAGAGCTGTGCTGTCAGTTGTGGGGGTATAATTCATCGTTCTCACCTGTCTTGTAAACATTGGGCCATTATCTTTCTGGTCCAGGCTTCAGATAATGGCCATACAGAGAGTCTTGCTACTTTCTTGCCCTGGGAGAGAGCAAAAAAAATTTTAGTAGATATTATTAAAAGGCTTTTAATCCATGAACACATAGCCAGCTGAAATGGGCTGAAAGTGCCATTGTGACTGAACGGAGAATGGGTGAAGCATCTTTATCTAATATCCACCATTTGCAATAATAAAGATTCCAAATCAAAGCCGATGAGTCAAGTTCTTTTCTTTAAATCTGCTTCTGCCAATAGCCCTACACATCCGTAACCCATTTTACTGTCGTCTCTTCTACTGAGAACAGAGGCAAAGGCTTTCTATTCTCCCCAATGTCCAAACAGACTCAGTACTGATTCCTTTGGGCTCTCCGTGGAAGGGTACTTTTAAGCCTAAACCCGCAGGCACCATTTGGTGTGGGGTGTTGTGTGGGGTTCAATGTCCCCATTTCTGTGTCCAGCTTGCGCTCAGTTCTCACCTCACGTTTTCTTATCCGCATGCTCACCCACCCCGAATCATTTCAGACAATGTAGTCCCTGCTATCTTTTGTCTAGGTGGGACTTCTGTTCTCTTCTTGTCTCTTGGGCTTCACGGAAAGGGTCTCACCCACAAGTCCCCTGAAATAATTGACAAGGTAAAGCCCATCGTTGGGTGACCAGGAGGGGTTTTCAGAGCTAACAAGCACAGCGGAAGTTATATTGGTAAGATTTATAAAGTCATGAAGTAGTCCCAGACTAATGATATATGAAAATAAAAGAATGTAACCCAGCTTAAATAACAATGCACATGTGTACACACACACAGACATACAGTCCTTCTACACAAGCATGCACACGAATTCAGGATTTCAGAGTTCACAGACAGGTGTCATCTTCTTCTGTGTTCTGACTTGTGTTCACAGCTGGCTGAACTTACTGTTGTAAAGACTGCCACCTATTTGATTATTAAACCCTACCTTTTCCTCCTGGGCATCCAGCTCAGTGACATTGCCTGTTATCTGTGGACTGAGTGCAAATGGAATGGTCTGTGTATATGACTGGATTACTGGCAGCCTCCTCTCCAGTCCTTCCTATCCTTTCTCCCCTCCTTTTTTGGTTAGCTCTTTGTCTTCTTAGGCTCAAAGTAGGGCAGAGTTATAGGGAAGGGGAAACCTGGGTCCCCGGAGACAATGTGGAACCATGTTAAGAAGGCAATTGCAGCCAGAGAGGAGGTCTGGGCCCTGGGTTGGCAGCTGATATTTCAACGGCTCTTGTCTGCGTCATTTATTGACTTCTTCTTCAGAGATAACTATACTCAGAGAAGCAATCCTCTCTATACCCCACCAGCTGGAAAGGAGCTTTCTTTATTGAATTTCCACATTTCAATTTTCATTTTTGTAATGAATGCATCATGTGTACTCACAGTTGTGTGCACATGTTTGTGGAGGCTGAAAGACTGGTGTCAGCCTCGGGAACACCACACACATCATCTGAAACAAGGTCTCCCATTGTACTGGATCTCACCAGTTAGGCTAGATAGGCTGGTCACCCAAGCCCCAGGATCCGCACCGAATTAATAATATACAGTGTGCACACACACACCCGGCATTTCCTTCAAAGTAAGAGACATCCTGAGTTCAAATACCAGCAACTACATGGTGGCTCCCAACTATCTGTAATGGGATCTGATGCCCTTTTCTGGTGTGTCTGAAGATGGCTACAGTGTACTCATAAATAAAGTAAATAAATAAAAAATATTGAATGCAGTGTTTTTGTGGCTTTCAAAGGGCTGCCTCTTTCTCTACTCTTTCTTCTTTTCCTTTTCCTCCGTGTCTTCTAAGGCGTACATATATATACGTAGGGTTGTTTTATTTGAATGCATGTATATGTACATTGGGCATGCCTGGAGCTCAGGGAAGCCAGCAGAAAGTCTTCGCTGAAACCGCAGTTACAGATATGTGGGGACTTCCTTGTGGGTGCAAGACATCAAACATGAGTCCCCTGCAAGAGCAGCCAGTGCTTTTAGCTGCTGAGACCTCTCTCCAGCTCACAGTGGGGTCTCATCCTTAATGACAAAAGGGATTGTGGCCAGTCTTTCTGACCTGGTAGGAGGAGGATGCCAGAGTGATCATGAGAACTCCAGGATTAGAAAGGAAGGATGGGATAGAAGGCTCGTTTCCTACATCCTGCAAGGAAAAGGCATCTAGATTTATATACTAAGAAATAGGGACAGCCTCATGCATACATCAGTCCCATATTAGAGTAAAGTTCGACTGGATTGTCCTCTTCTCTGCTTAACAACAATAAAGTAAATGGGTCATAAAGTAGAAAGAAGTCCCCCCATGGTTTTAACCGAAAGAACTTAGATGTGCAAATGTTTTGACAATTAAAGGGTAGGAAATGAGAGAAACTTGATGCCTGTTTTGACTGAAGGTTGACAAGGCTTCTGTAAGTATTTGAGTTGGGAAGTGCAGTGGATGTTTTGGATTTGTTACTTCTGTCCTCTGTCTGGTGCCTTGCACTTCTTGGGTCACAGCAGTCTTATGAAGATCAGAGTGTGTTGTGGTTAAGGTGGGATAAGAGGAGCTTAAAATTCGTTAATGACTAGAAATTGGAGAAGGGGGGAAGGTGGCCACTTCTGTTTAATTAGATCTGGAATTTTCCTTGAGTTCTTTTACATTAAGATGCTGAGTTTTGTGCAGCAGGCTCAATGCTTCACTGTAGGCAACACTGTAGCCCTCTCTGTCAGTTAGAAAACAAAAAACCGAAAAAACACCACATGAGCAGCAGACAAGCTCCAAGACTGTGTCTTTTTATTCAGCTCAGAACCCACCTGCCTAGGGAATGGTACCACTCACAATGGGCTTGATGCTCCTAAGTCAGTGAACAACTAACGCAGTTCCTAATAGACATGTCCACAGACCCACAAACCTCTGGGCAGTGCAGCTGAGGCAGGAGCATTATTGAGATACTTGGGTTTCTTTCCTCTTATGGCTCGCTTCTTTCTTTCTTGACTTAGAACCTTCTGTTTGGTTACTGGTGGGGGAAGGGAGCCCACACAGGAAATGTACTACAGAGTCCAGCTTCACCTCTGCCTCTGGTCCTCTTGTTGGCCCTGTGGGAAGCGTTAAGTTCCTCCTCTCTTTCTGTTCCCACTGCTAAACGTTATAACCACTGGGTCATTAGCACTCTTTCTTGTACTTGGAATAAGGACAGAAGTGACTGTGTTATCTCCAAGGTAATGCAGACTGTCCATCATTCTCTTGAGCCTGCCCAGGTCACTGTGGCTTACAGTGATAGAAGAGACAGAAGCTGCAAGCACATGCTCCTGAGAATCTGTGAGGCATCAGTCCTCCCTGCTGCCCCATGGAGTCTGTTCTAATTTCCTTTCTGTGCCTGTGATAAAATGCTTGGATGGAAAGTAGTGTAGCAGAGAAAAATGTTTTGACTTCAACTTTCAGGTCATGGAGGAGAGTCAAGTAGGAACTACAACAATGTTTTGAGGCCGATGCCACCAAGTGACTCTGCTTGTTGCCTTGCTCCAGCTCACCTAGCTTTCTTATAAAACTCAGAACGACCTTCATAGGGAATGGTGCTGCCCACAGTGGGCTTAGACCTCCTAAGTCAGTCAACAATCAAGGCAATTCCTCATAGGCCTGTCCACAGACCAACATAATAACACAAAAAGACATTTGCTAAGCCCTCCCTCACGTTTGTATATGACTGTCTGTCTGTCTGTTTTCTTCTCTCTTCAAGTGATGCTGAGTTGACCAGAGGTTATAGTTAACCAGTTTATGCGAGCTGCAGCATGCATCTTGCTTTCTTGATTTTGTAGACTCATAAACGGTGCAGAGATGTGCCCCATGGTGAATCATACCCGAGTCTAACCAGAAACTGATTTAGATGAGATTTTTGATTCAGGAGTGAATCAGCACTCTGAAGTACTTGGCTATGAAAATGACAAGTGTTTTGGATGCTAGAGGGAAGATTTGGATTGAGTTTTGTTCTCTTTAAAAAGATACACAGACATCTGTTATGGAAATGGCACGGTGGGTTCCATGGGAAGGACGAGGAGACAAATTACTCTTTAGGAAGAACTTTATGAGGAAAGGGTCAGCACCCCAGACAGCCATTACAGCCATGATCAGGCCCTGAAGCAGCAGTGAAAACATCTGGCCCTGATGGGGAACTTCCTTAGGAGAGATTGTTTCCAAAGGGAGCTGTTTTGTCTTCACTCTTTCGGCTTCAGTGGCTTAGCATGTGCAGCAACAGCATTTATTCTGGGAAAAGCAAGGTCTGACAGAGTCCCTGAAGTGGCGCTCCTGGATCTTACACCCTCTGGAAGACCAGTAATGCAGCTGGTCCTAGTTGGGCTCTGCTCCCTGCTGGGGACAGAGTCTACTGAGTGAACCCTGAGACATGGAATCTAATCCCCCATCAATTGTTTTAGAAGTGTTTTCTTTTTCTCACGCATCACTTTAGAACAGGCCTGTTTATCAAGGACCACTGGTCTGTGTTATTCATCAGCTAAGGAAAATGCTCAAGTGGCCTTCTTTCAGACTAGCAGGATTTTAAAAGGTGGTTATTTAATTACAGGCTACTCATGAGAGGGACAGAGAAGCCTAATAGAGCATTTTATTTAGTGGGGAAATGACACCTGAGGCACAGCAGACACGTCTGTGTGTGTGTGTGTGTGTGTGTGTGTGTGTGTGTGTGTGTGTGTGTGTGTTTTGTGTGTGTGTGTGTGTGGGTGTGGGTGTGGGTGTGGGTGTGTGTGTGTGGTGACAGCAGTAACACTGTCAATTTCTCCCTGTCTACTCTTCAGGTTTGATGCTTACTTGGAACTTTTAAAGTGACTTCAACCTCTCCCCTACACCTTTGCCTCCTTCTCTTTCCCTCATCCTTCTCTACTTTTCTCCATCCTCCAGGGAGGGACACCAACTTTCATTTCACAGGGTAAGAAAGCCCAAGTCTTGAAGATGCAGCCAGGCTTCTCTGTACCTCAGAGGCTGCAATCAGAACATGTCCACATCTGAATTAGATCTCCTGATAAAGGAGACACTCTGTTCTGAGTGTAACTGCAGAGGCATGTGGGGGTGGAACCATTTCTTTCAGAGAATATCCCTTCGGACACTGAGAAACACACACAGCAGAACGCAGGCATGAAGTTTGCGATAGACCATATGCTGATGGGGACTGGGAAGATAGCTCAGTGGGCAAGAGTCTTTGCTCTGCAAGCCCAAAGATTTCAAATTCTCGCTGCACATTTGTAAAACTCCAGGCCTGGCTAATCATGTCTGCAACATTTGTAGGGTGGAGGCAGGTGGATTGCCAAGAGTATCCTGGCCAGCCACACTAGTCAAAATGATGGGCTGTGGTTCACTAAGAGAAGAAGAGTAGTGAGGAAGAGAATGCACATTCTACTCATCTCTACACATATATACACATGTATGTGCCCTCACACTTGGGAACAGGCACTCAACTCATACACACACATGAATCCCCCAACCACACCCCTGTCGAACCCTGAGTTCAGCTGGTCCATAACATATATGACTGAGTATTCTAGCAACACGAAATTTTACATCCTCCTTGTCTTGTAAACCCCATTTTCTGTTCAGTTTACAAACACAAGAAGCTAAATGTATGATTTCGCTGGCTCGGGATGGTGTGTCATAGCTTTTGGTCTTTCTGGAACAGCATCTGTCTATCAACAGAGGGACTTCAACAGAGGGGCTTTCTAAATTACCCTCAGTGAAATGGAGCCATTTGAGGGTTTTAACCGAGTGACTGGCGTGCTCACTTTTCCTTTTGAGAAGTAGATTGGACATAATGTACAACATCACTCGGTTACAGGATGAATAACACATCAGAGGCTGGGAAGAGTGAACTGATTGTCACTGGGGTTTTGTGTATGTGGAATATGTTAAGACACTGGATCTGAGAGAGAGAGAGAGAGAGAGAGAGAGAGAGAGAGAGAGAGAGAGAGAGAGAGAGAATGAGCTTGATCTTAAAATATCTGTTCAATGTATAATGTGATCAGAATACTACACCTCATACTTCAAATGTATACAGTCTCCATTTGTCAAGCATACTCGATAAATCTCAAAAAGAAAGGTAATGGGGAGTTGGGACAGAAAGTTCTGGAAGGGGCTAGGGAGAGAGTCTTGCAGTTAAGCACTCACTCCCCAGAAACTTACATAGATACCCTGTGGATGTGGAGACCATCCTATAATTCCACCTTGGAAGGCAGAGGCAGGATGCCCAGAGCAAGCTGTCTGGAAAGTTGAACCATACCAGAAGGAGCTTTGCCTGTGAGTGAGAGTTGCTGCCACAGTGAACAAGACAGACAAGACATTAAGGATATTTCCTGAATGTACCTTGCGATTCCACACACACACACACACACACACACACACACACACACACACACACACACACACACACAGACACACACTGAACAAAAAAGTTAAGTTCTGGAAGAGGAATGCCCAGACTGGATGGATAAAATCAGAAATGAAATAAAAAATTATGTTGGAACTCACTCTGAAAGAAGAGGGGGAACAGAGGGAGAGATGTGAGTGTGGCTGTCTGCTTGTGCCAAAGTGTAAGGCCATATAAACCCAGTGCCACCTCCTCCAGTATATCAAAGCAACAGCTCTAGCTGAGGTATTGTTCATCAGTGATGTCGACTGTGTGTGAGTGTGTGTTTGTGTGTGTGTGGTCACTTTTGTGGGTGAATGTGACCACAAGCCCATGCTCATCAGCTCACAATCCATAAAGTGCTTTGGGCCCCATCTTAAGTCATCAAATCTCTCAGTGCCTGAGGTTAACTGAATTCCAGAAAGCATCATAGTTTGGCTGACTAATGTTTCATTACATCACAAAGACATTTTCTACTGTAGATAAAATAAACGCATATATTTTAGAATAGACAGAGACTTAAAAAATGGAAGTGGAAAAAATATCACTACCGAGTTTGCATTAAAAAACATATTTATTTTAGAATTCTCATATAGGATTCTTGAAGGATAGTTGAAATTTCCCATATAACCTACACATGATTTCCATATATTAACATGTTACATAATCATATGTAAATAATTAGGAGAATTTAACCTTTGGAAAAAGAAAGTACTTTTTTCCTTCCCAGCTCCCGCTTCCACAACGACAACTCTAAATCTAATTATTTATTAACAAATTCCTAAGCCACAAACTTTGGCTCAATCCCGGACTAACTTATTTAACCCATTCAATCTATTCTGTCTTCTACATGGTTATTTACTACGCTTTCATCCCCTTTCTTAGCATCTTCCTCAACATATCCTTTAGCATCTGTCGCAGCGTCCCTCCTTGTGTCTCCTATTATACACTATTTCCCAGAATCCTCTCTTCCTGCCACTCTTCTGCCTTCTATTTCCTGCCTCAGCTCATATGTTTTAGACTTTTTTTTATTGGCAGGTTATGCTTAGAAGAGATTCTCTCTGCAAACCTTGGTGCATTAACATCAACTAAATGACACATTTTAAGTTCTCATTTTTATTTTTGTTCATGGGTCTTTTTTGTGTTATGTAATGTGGCTGCAGTACCTGCAAAGGCCAGAAGAGGGAGGGAGATCTCCCAGAGTCAGAGTCAGTTGTGAGGATGCTAAGGGTTCTGAGTAGCTGAGCCATCTCTCCAGCCCCTAAATGACACAATTTTGTCACAGTAAGGGGAAAACTGGATACTACTACTCCTATGCCTTCTCACACTGTAGATTCCAATCCTCACTGTATTTAGAAGCTAAGTGTCCTGTAAATGTATTAAAGTTTTTTTATTCCCACTTCAGGGGGTACCTATCCCTGCGTTTCCCCTAGTCTTTGAAGGTTGTCAAGATATGAATGGCCCGTTTTCCAGGCTCTTTGCTTATGATCCACCTGTCTGGTCTACTGAGCCTCCGTACCCTATCCTGTAGGTCCTCGATCAGTAATGATCCCCTCACCCTTGTGGATTCATGCTTTTGAACACTGATTTACAATTTTTTTTGTGCAGCCGTAGGGAGGTTTGGCACCAACTGATTTCGTTCAGCCTGTGCTATTTAACAGATAAAGATCCGGTGAACTTTAAAATATTCATTTGAATAATTTAATTTTATATAGATGGTAATATGATCTGGTGTGGAAATCAAATATTTCGCCACCAAGGAACTGAATTTAGGACGTTGTGTAAACTTTTAAAACCATTCTCTGGTTTTAAATTTTGGGGTGTGCGTGTGCGTGTGCGTGTGTGTGTGTTTGTCTGTGTGTCTGTCTGTGTGTTCATGTGTTTCACTGTGACTAGGATCCCATCTACAAAATCTGCACAGATATTTCCCAGAATAGACGGGTGGAGACTCTGGAAGCTCTTCTCCCCCAACTGAGGAACTACTGGCAACTGATGACTACAGGGAAGAGGGCCCGTTTTCTTCATGGATTTGGCCCGTTTCAGCTGTCCATGCTCCCCTGGATGTTTGTATCCACCCCCACACATCTAGTCAGCACTAAATGGACTCAGCAGTTTATGTTAAAATGCAGATGGAATTCGCAGGGAGAAAAGGGGAGGGATTTGAAGGGAGGGGATGGGGATGGATTTGCTCAAACACATTATGTGTATGTACCAAGTTCTTAAGGAAAAAAAAATAAAATGAAGTAAGTAAATAAATCTGCTCATTTGTGCACATCTGCATGGATTTATGTGTGTGTGGGAGAGGGTTGCAGCACCCTGCTCCAAGAGGATACCATGCAGTATCTTTCTCTATGTCTCTCTGCCATTTTCTTTTGATGCATTGTTGTGGTTTGAATACTCTTGGCGCATGGGAAGTGCCACTAGTAGGAGGTGTGGCCTTGTTGGAGAAAGTGTGTCACTATGTAGGCAGGCTCTGAGGGCTCCTAGTGTTCAAGCTCTGCCCAATGAGGAATAGAGATGCTCTTCATGGCTGCTTGTGGCTGCAAGTCTCTTTCTGGGCTGCCTTTAGATTTAGATATAGAACACTCTCAACCACCATGTCTACCTGGACACTCCCATGTTTCCCACCATGATAATAACGGATTGAACCTCTGAAACTCTAAGCCAGCCCCAATTAAATGTTTCCTTTATTAAGAGCTGCCTTTGTCATGGTTTCTCCCCACAGCAATGGAACCCTAACTATGACAGGTATTGTCTTTGCCTGATCCCAAACTCTCATATTTTCATCCGGGCTGGAGCCAGCAGACCTTGGTGATTCTGTTCCCCCTCCCTGTCCCTGCGGTTACAGGTTTCCCCTGCCTCTTTCATGATGTCTGGGATCAGAGTTCAGGTCTGCTTAGGCAGCAAGCTGTTTCACCCACCGATCCTCCTCAGACCCATCCTGTGGTTTTTATGGCTTACAAGATGATTACGGTCAACATGCAAACACAAATTAGAGATGGCGAGAGCATCTTGATTTTACCTTGTTTCGGTATATTTGAGTTATTTCAGTGTCTTGACTTCACCTTGTTTCCGTATATTTGAGTTGTTTCAGTGTCTTGATATCACCTTGTTTCGGTATACTTGAGTTGTTTCAGTGTATTTGAATGATAGCTGAGGATTGGGAGACTTAGTGCGAGATGGGAAGGAGAAAGTGAGGATTCAAAGATCTATCGGATCCCTGCCACTTGCCCTTGCATTCAACATTTCATATTTAAAAAACAACAACAACCACCACAAACGACAATATTCAACAAGTCATGCATACAACAGACTGGCAGAGAAGACACTAAAGAGATTACATACTTGTAACCTCACTTTCTCCAATAAAGCCTAATGTATTGAGCTGATGGATTTTGTTTTCAAACCCTGATGATTAATCCCTAGATTGGAGCCCCATAACATTGTGATGAATGACACCGTGGTCGATGGGATAGGCACTATTTGTCTTAAAACTTGAAACTTATTCATAAAACTGTTAAATGGACAACAGGTAACTTTAATGAAATAAATACGGAAGTATTAGAAAAATAAACAGGAAGATGTGTGCTGTAGTTACTGTTCTATTGCTGTGAAGAGACACCATGACCAAACCAATTTATGAAAGGAAACATTTAATTGCGGTCTTACAGTATCAGAGGGTGAGTCCATGGACCATCGTGGTAGACACCATGGCAGCAGGCTGGCAGGCAGGCAGGCATGGCTGGAGTAGTTCCTGTGAGCTCACATCCTGCTCGACAGATGAGAGAGAGACAGAGAGAGAGACAGAGAGAGAGAGAGAGAGAGAGAGAGAGAGAGAGAGAGAGAGAGAGAAAGAGAGAGAGAGAGAGAGAGACAGAGAGAGAGACAGAGAGACAGAGAGAGAGACAGAGAGAGAGAGAGAGAGAGAGAGAGAGAGAGAGAGAGAGAGAGAGGGATAGGGATAGGGATAGGGATAGGGATAGGGAGAGGGAGAGGGAGAGGGATAGGGATAGGGAGAGGGAGAGGGAGAAGGAGAGGGAGAGGGAGAGGGAGAGAGTGAAGCCTGGTGGGCTTTTGAAATCTCAAGGCCCCCACCTCCCATTGACACATCTCTTTTAACAAAAACACAATGCCCAATCCTTTTTAAACAATCCACTAAGTAAAAACCAAACACATTCAAATATATGAAATTCTGAGGGTAACACTTATTCAAAATCCTAAAGTATGTTTTTTTTTTCTTTTAAAAGAAATCAAGTAATGAGTGTCCATCCCATTTGGTAGTATTTTTTATCGTTACATTTCATTTCTCAGAGGTTAGCGTTATTTGCATAACAACTATCCAATCAAGCCTTAACTCTGGAATAAGCCAAAGGCATCATACCTCCCCCCTTTCTACTTGATTATCCACATAGGCATTAATTATCTGTACGGAAACATATTCCTTCATCCTGATTTAGTTCGAACCATGGGGAGCTATTGATGTGCAATTAATTGCTATTCAAAATGGGATAAAATGGAAGCAAACATGATTGAGTCTATTGTTGCTGGGAGCTGAAGATTTTCCTTCCATTTAATAAAACGTGAAAAATATGATTTTTAACGCAAGCCTAGAAACTGCAACAAAGCCTTTAGTTTACATTTTTTCATTATTTCCAGATCATTCTCTGTGATACACAGGAACATAGAGGAGGAGAACTGTCTGGAGTCACTGACACACACTCAACAAAGGATTTGTTTGCACAATATGGAGATATATCCTGTCCTCTGAGAGTTGGCCCCAGGACTCCCAATGATCTAAAAGTCCTCAGGTTCCTTGGCTAAAATGAGACTGCATTTGCATATAACCTATGCAAGCCTCTTGTATACTATAGTCATATTTATGTGTCTGTATGTGTGCATGTGTGCATGTGTGCATAGAGACATGTTAGTTCAGAGGCTGGGGGTGGGTAGAGCGTGTTCTGTTCCTTCACTACCTACTGTAATCTCTTGTGAGAGGGTCCCTTGCTGAACCTGAGGTGAGGCTCACTGTCAGGAAGCCCCGGTCATCCTCCTGTTCCCATACCAAGCACTGGTATTTGCATGTGTGACCACACATTTGGCTTTACCCTTCTGCTGTCATTCCAGATCCTCCTACATTTTAAATAATCTCTGAATTGCTTTTGTACTTAATGAAATGAAATCATGTGGGACTGTTATTTAGGAGATGACAAGAAAAACAGTTTGTATGTGTTCAGTGCAGATTTAGTATTTTAAAAACCACTTTTGTTAGTTCCTGGAGAACTTCGTACATTATATATTGGTAGAATTTACTTCTCACATCTCTTCCTAACTCCTCCCAGATCCATCCCGACCTAATCCCTTCACCCAATTTCAAGCTCTCTCTCTGCCCTCTGTAATAACCCACTCAAGTCATTTACGCTGCCCATAAATCATGGGCATTGGGCAAGCCACTGGAGCCTGTGCAGCTTATCACCAGCTACATCTTTGTAAAAAACTGACTCTCCCTTTCCTATCAGCTAAGGCTGGGGGATAGTGGTCCTGTTGTGTATAGAAGACACTGCTTTGTTCTGGTTCTTGCTGACATCTGTATATTATATTTCAACTCTCTCTTCCGTGAGGGTTCCTAAGACTCAACTCCTTCCCTTTTTCCCTCTATCTGTGAGTCTGTATATATGTGTGTTTGTCTATATTATTGATATCCCATTTTACATTCAAGAAAACACATGTTGGGGGGCGTCTTTTCAATTGATTCTGAAGGTATCTCACCCCAGACAAAATGCTGCAATGCAGACAGGGTGTAGCTCAGTAACAGAAAGAAATAGGAAATGTTGAGAAATCTACCCAGTTGTTGCTAGTGTGAGGTGAAGTTTAAACCTCTGACACAACCTTCTGGCCCTACCCTATGGGTTTAAGATACACATTGTCCCAGTTCAATGTTCAAAGTTGGGACTATGAAAAGCCATTGGACCCTGTGGGCTGTAATTAATGAGTTCATCTGTTGATGGATGTGTATGAATGTGGTGGGAAACTAGGAGATAGGAAATTAAGTGACTTGGTCATTTGGGATATGTCTTGGAGGGTGTTTTTTTGTCCTTGGTCTCTTCATGTGTTGGTGCTTCTTGGATGCCAGTGAGGTTAGCAGTTGAGCTCTATAGTGCCCCTTTCATGGTCATGTGTCCATGGACTGAAACCTATGAAACCATGAACCAAAATGAGTTTTTTACTAATATGAGTTGCAGGGCAACTTGTAAGAGTGATGAATGTGATGAACGTGAAAGTGGCCAAAAGTGATGCTGACTTATCAGGTCAGGTCCGGATTTGGTGTAGGAGGACCCAAGACTTAATCCTTTAAACACTTTGTCTGGAGGCTGCACGCTAAGAGAAGTCCCAATGTTTCCCAAGTGGTTTTATCCAGACAATTCTGCCAATGTATCAGTTGTCTTAGCAAATCAAGTGCCTTGCTGCTTCCCGCTCTGGTCCTTCTCCTGACTTCAATTCTGTGTTTTTTTTTTTTTTTTTTTTTTTTTTTTTTTTTCTGGGGCTGGGGACCGAGCCCAGGACAATTCTGTGTTTTTAATAGACTTTGATATCATATGAACTAGTGGGAAATGAGTATTAAAAAAAGGAAGGAAGCTATAAATTTTGCTTTAAAATCATTAAATTACACACTTAAAATAAATGGATTTTTTAAGTATGTAAATTATACTTCAATAAAGCTGCAAAAAAGGTTTGGTCAACTGTGATGCTTGTTATGTGATTTGCTATTTGTCATAGTTCCTGTGACTTTGCTCTTTCTAGTAGTGAGTTTTATTACAGATGACTCAGACACCAGTGTAACCATGCAGGGAGAACACTCCGTTCTGTCAGGGAAAAAAAATCGAGTCAAATTCATTGGCTTTCTTGATGAGGGTTTTTCTGGTCACAGCTGAGTTGGTTGGAAGTTGGACAGCTATTGGCTGAGAGGAAAGATGGAGAGAGCACAATGTTTACAGGGATAACTAAAGGTTGTGCTCACGAAATGAGTTGAGTTTCACGGAGAGCAATTGCAGAAGCTCTAGCGACTGATGGAGCTGGGGCCTAGGACCCTTGCAAGACTGCCATTATATGTTTTGTGATGTAACGGCTGAGTGTGAGATAAGGCTAGATGAAGTGGAAAAATTTTGGTTACTTTGGAATCTCACTTGTCTCACAGGATATTTTTCTAGAAGCTATGTTAGGAGAGGATGTTTTGCAGAAGCAGACACATGAGAACGCATGTGATATTTCGCTGGAGAACATGCTTGAAGGGGGACAGGATGTTTATGGAGAACATAAATGTAATCCAACAGAGAGGGAGAGGACATTTTTACATTGCTACACCTTGCAAGGCTTCGATGGTCTTTGCTGGTCTTCGTTCCATAATGAGAAACACCCAAAAGGACCTGTGCTATACGGGCAGCTTCTGGCTGCTTCTGCTGCTTCTTGTTGGTTTGTTAGAGCCTTGTAGTCTCTTCCAGATCAAGGCACTGCTACTGATTTGTGTTTTGCGTTTGCTATTGGACCATACTGCACAATGAAGATTGGAGTTGCCCCAAAGAATTACTTCTAAATAGGTCCAAAATTCTCTCCCTTTTCCTATCAACTTTCTCTCTCTGCTACCTCTGGTTAGTGGGCTTGAAGGGTGGTTAAAGTGTTTAAGAACCCTAAATAAAGTAGGTTTTGAAAAAATCTAAGCCTACAGATAGTCATGGGTTTTGAGAAAGGGCTATGTCTCCTGCTGAGAGGAGATGATATGTTTTGACTTTTTGGTACTGTGGTCTACTGTGACCCATTAAATGGCCAGTGACTGACAGTCTTCCAGTAAGTGTAACACACACTAAAATGCTTTTGCTTGGCGTTGGGAGCTGTAGAATGTATTAATTTCTTGTCAAATACCCTCGAATATTCATGTTGGTGACAGTAGTTACTCTTCAGTTCTGCCATACAGGGAAGTGGGTCTATACACTGAGAGAAGAGAGTTGCTGGTGGTGAGTATGTAACATGGAGTAAGAGAAACATTAAGGTGCTGGGTCTCTCGCTCTCTTTTTTTTTTTTTTTTCTCAACTTGACAATTTGGAGTCAACTGAGAAGAGAGAACAATTCAAGAACTGCCTCCATTAGATTAGTCTTTGGGTAAGTCTATGGAACATTTTTTTGATTAATGATTGTTGTGGGAGGGCCCAACATCAGTAGTTATGTATATAAAGAAAAGCCTTTTAGGCTGTAAGAAATAGTAAGGGAGCAAGCCATGGGGAGTGTGGTGTTTTGAATAAGAAAGGCTCCCACAGTCATATATTTGAATATATAGGTAACAGGGAGTGACAGTATTTTCAAGGATTAGAAGGATTAAGAGGTGTGGCCTCATTGGAGGAAGTGGGTGTGTCGACAAGGTTGGAGTTTGAGTTTTCAAGAGCCCCATGCTTTGCCAGAGTTTCTCTCTCTCTCTCTCTCTCTCTCTCTCTCTCTCTCTCTCTCTCTCTCTCTCTCTCTCTCTCTGCTTACAGAGCAGTAGCTCTCTATTGCTCCAGTGTTATGCTCCCTGCCATGATGATGGAACAGGCTTCTGAAACTGTAACTAGCCTCCAATTACTTGCTTTCATTTACACTAGTAGCCTTGACCATGGTATCTCTTCACAGCAAGAGAACAATGACTGAGACAGGGAGCAATCCAACAAGCAGTGGTCCTTGTTACCGCTTCAAGCTCCTGTTCTTGTTTCCCTCAGTGAATTTCTGTAACCTGTAAGGCAAATAACCCTTTCCTCCCCAAGTTAGTTTTGATCATGGCATTCATCAGGGAGAGAAGGAAGAAACTAGAACTTCACAGGTCAGTACATGAGCAAGTCTTCCCTTTAAATTAAAACAAAGTGTCTATATGTTTCTATTTGTGGTTATGAGGTAAACATCTGTTGCTCTACTAGACACACTGTTTCTATAAGAAATTGTCTTACTTAGGGTTTCTATGGTTGTAAGGAAACACCATGACCAAAGTGCAAGTTAGGGAGTAAAAGGTTTATTCAGCATACACTTCTTCATTGCTGCTCATCACCAAAGGAAGTTGGGAAAGGAACTCAAACAGGACGGGATCCTGGAGGCAGGAACTGAGGCAGAGTTTATGGAGTGGCACTGCTTACTGTCTTGGTACTCCTGTCTTGCTTAGCTTGCTTTCTTATAGAACCCAGGATCACCAGCCTAGGAATGGTGCCCCTCACAGTGGGCTTAACCCTCCCCCACCAAACACTAAGAAAATGCCCTACAGCTGGATCTTATGGAGGCATTTCTCAACTGAGGCAACCTCTTCTCTGATGACTCTAGCTTGTGTCGGATTGGCATAAAATCAGGGTGGTGGTTAGAATGTGATTGTCCCATGGGAAGTGTAGCACAAGTAGGAGGTGTGGCCTTGTGGGAGTAGGTGTGGCCTTGTTGGAGGAAGCATATCACTGTGGGGGTGATATGCTTCTTCTCCAACACCATGTCTGCTAGAGGATTCTATGCTTCCTGCCTTGATGAAAATAGACTGAACTTCTGAACCTGTAATCCAGCCCTAATTAAATGTTGTCCCTTATAAGTTGCCTTGGTCATGATGTCTTTTTGCAGCAATGAAACCGTCAGACAACCAGCCAGTATAAAAACCACCAAATAGCAGAATTAATTAAAAAAAAGAAAGTATTTTCAAGTCGTGCAGTGAGAAACTTATTATTGAGAGAAGAAACAGCAATGGATGAGTCCAAGACAAGGTTGCCTTGAAATACATTCTTGGAGTTTAGATGTGGTTCAAGGAGACCCCACGGAGTGCACAGGGGCTTCTCAGCAGGAGAGAGCTACAAGGTCAGGAACCACAAAGCCTTTTAAAGTCATGGCAAATAGCATAGGAAAGAGCTCAGAACCTCTGGTATTGGAGGCACTGTCAAGAGTTTTCTGAGGATAAGCTTAAGTGTGGGTAAAAGACTGAAACTTCCTGGGGCTAGATAGGTAACAGGGCCCACAGGTGTGGAGGAAGCCATCCAGTCATAGGAGAGTCAGGGAAGACAAGCCAGTGCAGGAGCTTTTTGTGGTCTTCTAGGGGCATTGAGCAGAGACCTCCAAAAATATTACAGGATGCAACAGAAGCAAACAGTGCTCAGGGAAGCTAAACACAGGATCCATGTAACACCTGACAGAAGCTTACGGCATCCTCATCTTCTCTTCTAAATTACTTTTTACTGATCATACAAATAATGGGCTTTTTGATACTTTCAGGAATCGATAGATATAAACTTAGTTTGGCATTCACTACTCTTGAGTTATCCTCGTCAAAATGTCCTCGGGGAAGCCTCCACCTCACATCCACCTTCTGTAGTGATGGCTTGGTTGTTCTTTAAGGAACCAAAGAGACCAATATGGATGCGGCCCAATTTCAACTCATTCTAGACCCTTTCTGATCTTCCTGGGTCTCCTGCTTCACTTTTTGAGAACTCCATCTTGGAATTCCTTCGTCCCTCAGTGTCCTCTACTCCTTCATGTGTTCTTTAGTCTTCCTTCCACATCACCATCAATGTAATCTTTCTTACCCTCATCCTGGTCTCTTCTCTGCATATGAAGGTTGAATTTATTTAAAAAGATGACTTAAGGGCCCGGAGAGATGACCAATTGTTCAAGAGCTGGTCTGCTTTGAAAGAGGACCTGGATTTTGTTCTTTGAGCTCATGTCCAATGGGCCCCAACCACCTCTAATTCGAGCTCCAGGGGACCTGACTATTCTTGTCTCTGTGGTCTCCTCTATTCATGCCCTGCCCCCACCCACATGATTAAAAATAATACATCTACAGATGAGAAACAGGATTCATTAGGTTTTGTTAGTCAAACTAAACCTGCTCTTCTCTGATTCTGATTCTGCTTGGATCAGTTTATTGGGTTTCCCTGTGAGTTCCAAGACCAACTCCCTGTTACCTGCCTCTCTTTCCCCAACAGTCTGTTTTTCCCTCAAACTTCACCTCAGAGAGTCTATCTATTTTTGGCCCCTCTCCACTGCTTCCTAAACATCCATCTTTTTTTTCCCATGCCATCCCTGCTCCTCTAAGCCTCATCTCCAAGTTTTTTCTCTCTCTAAAAACCAGAACAGCTCAGTCCTGTTAGTTTTAGCCTTGTGACATTAGACTTACTGTTCACAGCGTTGACTTTTCTGGCTTCCTCTAGATGTTCCATCCACCAAAGCCCGTCTCCTCCACCAAAGTGGTCAGACACAACATGTCACATCACACATTTTAATTTTTAGAGCAAAAACAAATTCCACTGGAAAAGATACTGGAGTTGTCAAAGGCCCTTGGGTATCTGAAACAAAGAAAAACAAACATTTTCCCCCAATCCAATAAATTACCCATCTATGTCCCCCACACTTTGTGAATTTCACCTTAACTGATCTTTTCCACCAGATTATAGACGTAGATGTGGACGTCGCCATCAAACTTGATGAAGTACACAGAAGGCTTGGCTAGAACTTGGTAAATGACTTTGCCTATCTTTTTGGACCCGTCGCTTCTGGTGTAATGCACACATTGACCTGTTAAGATGTCGCTGTCAGCGTCTGACTTCACCTCTGCTGGAGGAGTCTCTGCAATGATACGGAGGTTACCTTCTGCGTAATCCTCCAGGAGTTGGTAGATGTATAGAATTGGATCTTTCTCGTAGGTGATATAAAACCAGTCCTTCATGATTGGCACCTGGGCTAGGACCACCCCCCTCCAGTTGTCCTTAGAGCCATGTTTGTTCTCAAATTTATGCTCCACAGCTCGACCAACCATGGCACTTGCGAGATGGGCATCTTTCACTTGAGGAAACACTACTTTGTGAGGCAAGACCTTAAGCTTTAAAATCCTCTCATCGCTGTAAAGTTCAAGTGCATAAACACAGTCAATCCCGTCATACTTGACCAGATAGAGAGAGGGATTTGTTGGCAGTTGATCTAGAACGATGGCCTTCCATTGTGTGACGGGCTCATCACCTTCCTTCCATCCATGAGAAATTCTGCGGCCCACAATGTTCCCCAGGGCCTGGCGAGAAGGCCTTCTCCTCCGCTTCTGGAAGGATGGTGTGCTCATCCTCTTCAGAGACATCCTCTTCTTCATGGCTGTAGACCTAGTGTGGTAGGCCACGGCACTCCTGGTCCACTCTCTTGTGGCTATCGTTCTGTGTTCAGGATTCATACTTGCCCATGGCCAGGGTTTGAAGAGCTTGCCTGCTTAAACCATACACAATGCTGTTGCCTCTGTCATATGAGTGCCTGCAAGAAGAATTTGGTTGGGGTGAGGGAGCACTGGACCAAGGCTCTTGTCTAACAGAACTTTGGAGGGGGTAAGGAAGGTGATGGTAAACAGGTTTTAGCATCTGAATCTAATTCTGTCATAATCAGAAGCTCATACTAGGGCTGGGCAATGGTGGAGCACACCTTTAATTCCAGCACTTAAGAAGCAGAGGGAGGAAGACCTCTGTGAGATCAAGGCCAGCCTGGTCTACAGAGTTAGTTCCAGGATAGCCAAAGCTACCCACAGAAAAACCCTGTCTCAAAAATCAAAATCTAAAGTTCAAAGGGAAATGAACAAATGGTTTTCTACAGCTCAGAATAACATATTCAGTCACATTTCTTGGGCCCATGGCACTTTGCCTCTGCTGCGGAACCTCTCCTTGAATGGCTAGGTCAGTGTGGGATTAAGTATCCCTGTCCCTCACTTTAAACAAGCAGAACAGAAAAAGGATAACAAAGGACGGAGAAGGGTGGCCACACCCCTCTTATACGCTCTAACTGTGAGCTATGTGGGAACATCCACAACTATCTGCCCAGAGACACAGCACATCAGTCCACTGGCTTTCTGTATTGTGCATCCAGACCCAGCCCCAGGTTTATTCCGCGAAGCTGTTGCATCTTCGACCGCAACAAGATTCTTTTGTCTAGGCAACAACAGCCATTTAGAAATAAAGTCTCCTGCGGTTGGTATTTAGCTCAGTGGAAGAGTACTTGCCTAGCAAGCACAAGGCCCTGGGTTCGGTCCTCAGCTACGAAAAAAAAAAAAAAACATCAAAAAAGAAATATTATCTCCTAAAATGTACATTCACAGAGAGGAGCTTTGGCATTTTAGTAGAATTATGAATTAGATATTGTTAGCAAAGGATAATAAACTCTTAGACTGACTAGCCTAGACATTCCGCCTAGCTCTCAAACATGGAAGACATTAGAACATACGGTTACTCGCTGTACGAGGGAAAACTATTAGCTTTCTGGCCTACAAGGGTCCCAGTTATCTTCATAAACGTATTTACCGAAAGAAAATGTCCTAGTCGTCCAGATTCTGTCTTCTGAAATCGGTCAGGCACCAAAAGCCTGTTGAACAATTGTGGGGTTCAGGAGCTGAACTGGCTTTCACACACCGCTGGGAAGATAGTGAACCCACCTTCAAGGTGTCAAGCGCCCCCAAGTGGAAGAGATGCGCAACCTCTGCCCTGTGTCTGTGACATCATCCAGGCTCTGCTTATGTCATAGAAGCCCACTCAGGCCAGTTCGTTCCCTAGTTACGCTTAGAAACTTCCAGCATCTAGGTTTTAGCATCTCATGTAGACTCCTGGAGACCAAAATAAAGTCCCCACCCAAATATTCTGATGACTCGAGACACAATCTACCCAAGTAGATCTTTTCATGCATTTTTTTTTTTTCTGAAAAAGTCTTTGGTTTCTGAGTCACCAACATTCTTGGTGGTTATTTTCCCAGCTCCTATCTTTTCTTTGGTTATCTTTAAGCCATTCTCCGTATCAGACGTATTGCTAGCCTCTCTTTCTCCGAGGCAGCCCACTGGATAGCACACCAAAATTAGCTTTATCAAAACCCACAATTAGAGGAGGGCCATTTTTATTCAAACAAAGCTGGAATTTTTACAGGATTAAATACCTTGTATTGAAGTCAATGGCAATCATTAATTATGAATTCTTTGAAAAGAGGGAGGAAAAATTAGCTCCTGGACCTGCTTCCAAAGCTGGGATAAACTGAAGACAAACCCGGTATCGACCAGTCATATTTTAAATGTCTTTAAAGTTTACCTGCACTTCTGGTTACAAGGAATTTATTAGATCAAATGCAGTAAAACAGGATGAAATAGATGAGGTAATTTTGTTTTTGAAATATGGGTAGACAGAATAGTGGAAGCAGGTAAGTATGGAATTTACCTGTAAATTAAAGGGCACTTTAATTGTTTGTGTCACATAGTTCTTCAGATCTTCAAAAGGATTCTTTTCAGAACCCTGCCCTGTCCCCACTACACTCTGACCATCCCTTCCCTCTTCCCAATAATTCCCTTCCACTTTAACATTATAATTTTTTAAATGTACTTAGAGCTTAACTTATGGCAGCTTTTTAAAATCTGTCCACTTTTCTAAGTTCACCGTCTTCTTTTTCTCTCTTCTATCTTACTTTTAAGCACACTTTCCTTCACATTTTGTGTTTTACTCTCTCTCTCTGCTCTTCTGATTCCTCTGCTATTTTATGACTGTTGGTCCACTATGTGGCTGACGTCATTGTGGGGTTAATTCAAATGGCATGATTTTCCCCAATTTCTCCCCTTCATCTTACTTCTCTAGGCACCTGCTGATATTTATAGCCTTCGGGATTGTTTTAAGCCTGGAAAGCACACAAACACACACATACATACACACACAAACACACATACATGCACACAAAAACACACACACACAAACATACACATATACACACTCAAACATTCAAATACAGAGAGAGTGAGAGACAAAAACAGAGATAGTTACAGAGAGAGACAGAGTGCCCATGAGAAAACATGTAATATCATCTTTCTAAGAACAATAAACAGAGCCAACTTTCAAAAAAGTGAAGAACAAGTAGGCAACAAGAAAAATAATCTCATCATAGCCATCAACTTGAGGAGGAAAGAGTTTGTCTCACTCAAGGCTTCTAGGTACCTGTCTGTTACTGAGCGAAGTTGGGGCAGGAACTCATGCAGGACTCCAGAGGCAGGAAAGGAAGCAGAGACAACTTAGAAATGCTGAGTACTGGATTGGTATCCATGACCTGCTCAGCTTTCTCTCCTTCTCATACTACCCAGGGCCACCTTCATGGGGGATGACAGTACCCATAGTGGGCTAGACCCTTCCACATCAAACATAAAAAAAAAAATCTTTACTGATGTGGCCAAAGGCAAATCTGATGGAGGCAATTCTTCAGCTGAGGCTCCTTCTTCCCAGGTTGAGTCAAACTGACAATAAAAACTAACCAGGACCAATGCATATCCATTCTGATTGCCACACTGTGTGAAATAGACAAGCCATTCGAATAACCTTAGCTGTTGATCACTGGATGAATGGCTTAAAAAATGTGACATACATTGATGTGATTTTCATCTATGTGTAACAGGAAAGGGTTTTGTTCTCAGAAAAACGGATTGAACTGTAAAATACAATATGTTGTGTGAACGAAGCCAGAGTCAAACAGACGGTTGTGAAATTTATATTTTAATAAGGGATATTAAGTGAAAGGGGGCATTTAAGTATAGAAAGGGGAACAGCAGGGTGTGTGTGTGTGTGTGTGTGTGTGTGTGTGTGTGTGTGTGTGCAGGTGGAAATGGAGGTGAGTGGTGAGGATGAAGTTAGCTAATATACAGTATAAACTGATACAAGGAGTCACAAGTAAGCCCACTGACTTGTTCATTTAAAGCACACAGCTATATGAGATCTGAGTGTAAAACAATGTTTTGAATAAATTGGGGGTTTATAGCTTAGAGATACCATAAATTTTATTCATATTTTCCTTCCCACAGGTGGCTCTTTCTTTTTCGAGCTTGATACTGGTGACAGGATATGCCAATGAGCTTTGGTGTCTGTACCTCATTAATCACCCAGAATTCAGGTAATTCAGTGAGGCTACCGTGGGGAAGGAGATAGTTAGAGATCTTAAGGGTACACGACGTGGGAAGAATAATGCCCACACCCACTATAGATATCCAAATATTCACTCTCATCTCTGGTTTGAATGTGTTCGCCCAAAAGAAATTTTCTGAAGATTAATCCCCAGTGGGAATGTAGTTGTGAAGAATTGATTAGGTCAAGAGGGATGCGACCAACAAATAAAGATCCATTAATGATGCTATTGTGGAAAAAGGTTAAATTATGAAAGGGAGTTTGGCTCCCTCTCTTGTCTTCCTACCCATTGGATCCCTTCTGTGGTGACAACATCCCACAAGAACTCCTTCCTGTTCCGATGGTCTCTTCATTTTGGCTTTATAGGCTTCTGAATCAGAATAATACAGAATTTGCGTCATTATAGACTAGCCAATTGGTGCCATTCTGTTTGACCATACAAGCATGAACATGCCTCAGAATTGTGAGCAGCCGGGTCATATGGGAAATCGAAGCTTGCAGAGAGGACTAGGTTGTTAGTGCTGACTGAAGGCAAGATGGGTTCAGGGTTAGTGCGTGTGCTCTTCATGAAAGAAACAGCACAGAGGAAGAGTGTAGATTGTAAAGATGCAGCTTGGGCGGCAATAAGACTTCTACTATTGGCTTTGTGGGGACAAGGAGCCATTAGGTAAGGGGAAAGATAGCTAGGGATAGCTTCAGCCACTGCTTTTGGCTAGCAGAACCCATTTTAGAATCCTTATCTTCGAGGATGTTAAAGAAAACTGCCTGGAGTCAGTTGATACATAAGTAACCATCAAGAGTGTGTCCACTATTACGGAGGGCCCAGGAAAAAGCCTGATATTGGAAGATCCTTTGCCTTCAAGATATGGAGATTTCTCCCCGGCATCACTGGGCAACCTATCTACGTCGGTAAGGGCATCCCACTAAGTCCAGATCAGTGGTTCTTAACCCTTGGATTGAGACCCTTTTGGGAGATCAAATTGCCCATGCAAAGGGTCACATATCATATATCCTATATATCAGACATTTACATTACAATTCATAACTATAGCAAAATTATAGTTATGAAGTAGCAATAAAATAATTTTACAGTTGGTGGAGATTTATTAAAAGGTTACGTTAGGGAGGTTGAGAACCACTCTTCCTGACCCCTCTAAAATATGCCTGTTGGTATAGACTGGAGGTATAATCCCTTTTAATCAATCAGGCAAATCCAGAAAAACCAAAACACCTTCAAAAGGTTATGAAGGATAAAAGGCCACTGTACCCACAGTGTCAGGACTGCTGACATGTTACACAAATGATGTCAAAATGGAAATCATGTAACACCATGACCATGCCCCTAAATGAAAAGCAGAGGAGAAAAACCAGTTCCGTGGTGGTGGCACTGAGAGAAAACCATTGTCAGAATTGTCAGCAAGGATTTTAAAGCAACAATTCAAGTGTTGTCAATGAGAAACTTCCAAAACAAAAGTATCCCATAATCTTGGTGAGGTAATAGAAGAAATAAGCGAAAATCAAATAGGAACTCACTGAATTAAAACAAAGACTAAGAGTAGGAATTGAAGACATGCCTGGCAAGATGAACAATGAAGTGGAGTTTAGAGCAGGCAGAAGGGGCTGTGGAGATGGCTCGCTGCTTAGAAACACTGCTTACTCTTGCAGACGACCAGGGTTCAGAGGATCTGATAAACTCTGTTCAAAACACACACACACACACACACACACACACACACACACACACACACACCATAGAGATAAAATTTAAAAAAAAAATTAAAAAAGAAGGAGTCAGGTATGCCCCTTTAATCCCAGCACTCAGAAGCATGCTGATCTCTATGAGTTCAATGCCTACCTGGTTTATACAGTGAGTTTCAGGCCACCCCTAAATACATAGTGAAACCCAGTGTCAAAATAAAACAGAACAGTGTGTTATATTTATTTCTGATAATGTAGGCAACAGAGAAACTATTTCTACAGAGAAAGAACTTACTGTTGAAAGAATCAGTGGGCTGGAAGGAGACCCCAATTCTTTGTGTCACTACTCCATCACAGCCTCAGCCTGAAGCAAGAATGGGTACAGCTAAAAGGAAGCAGGGCGATTATGAATAAAGCTGTGGACACGCATCAGCCCATCAGCAACAGAAGCAGGCAGAAAACCAGCTTGGATGAGATGGCTTCGCCAGCCAATGTCTCTGACTGACAGTCCCTAGTAGCACCAGGATGTTCTTTTCCTTCAAGTACACTGGACTTTTCAGACACTCAGAAACCACAGAATTAAGTGTGGCAAACGCCTAAGAAAAGATGTCTTGTGGGACATATTTGTTTATACAGGCTTCATGTAGCTGAGGCTGGCCTCAAACATACTATGCACCCAAGGATGATTTTGAACTCCTGGTTCTCCTCCTGGTAATGGGACTACGGGCATGTACCACCACACCAGGCTTATGAGGTACCATAAGTGGAGCCCAGAGCTGTGTGAGAACCAAGTGAGCACTCTGTCCACTGAGCTGCATCTTCAGCCCCTCGGGATGTGTTCTGGTAATACAACAAATCTAAAATAGAAGTCTTCAATTAGAGACAACAGGAGTCTCCCAGTCCACAAACATTAAATTACACATTCACAAGTAATACATATGTCAACAAATAATGAACCTATGTAACAGTAAGAAAAAAAAGAAGAATATAGGAAACATACTATCAAAATGTGTGAGACATAACTATGAAGGTGCTAATAGGAAACTTTATTTACAACACTAACTCTTAGAGTAGAAACAAAGACCAGCAACCTAAATTTTTACCTACACTAGAAAATAAGAAAATAATTAATTCAATGAAAAAATAATTGTAAAAATGAACCCCAAATCACTAAAAATAAGAAATTAACAAAAAAAGCCAATGAAACACAATTAGTTTTTTTTTTAAAGCAAAGAATGATATTTTGTCGTTTCGATTAGACCTAGATAGAAAAATATAAGGTCCATTCTGTTTGGCGATGAAAAAAAAAGAAAAAAAGAAATTGCTGTGTTTTAGAGTTTATGCTGAACACTGAACCTGGTACCTCAGACAAAAATAAAAAAAATTATTCATCGTTTAAACCCTTCTTAATGACAGTGTTTATACTCAACTTATCTCACCTATAATCTGTTTAATATCAGACAAGATTTCCAGGGTTGCCATATGGAGATTATGCAGTGTTGAAATGGAAGCATAACATTCTATTCTCAACACAGATTCTGGTTGAGAACATCAATGTTTTTATTACAAGGAAACTAGCACAAGATCCAAGCCCAGTTTCTCGAGGCATTGTCGCATCTTAGAGCCATTTCTTCAGACAGCACTTCAGCTGTGTCATATTTTTCTGCAAAAATCAAAACAGACTTGTTTACTGCACTGTTTGGTTTGCCGTGCTGCTTGGGAGATCCTGGACCATCAGACATGACGAAAGTTATCTCCCACACTTCCAAACTACAGCACTGGTATCAGTGTAGAGGAAATAGGAGAGACATAAACCAAAAAGGAAAAAAAAAACTGTTGTTGTTTGGAGAAGAGTCATGTAACTAGGCCAAGCTGACCTTGGACTTTCTTTGAAGCCTAGCTTCGCCTTGGACTTACTATTTAACCCAGGCTCGCCATGTACTTACTCTGTAGCAAAGGATGGCCTTGGATATAGGATGTAGCCCAGGCTGTCTTTGGACTTACTATGTAGCCTGGGCTATATTTTATCTTGTGATCTTCATGCATATTGAGAATATAGGAATGCACTACCACACTCAGCTTTGTATCTGTTATTATAAGTGACTCAGCTGTGGCCCCTCATTTGCCAGCCTCCCTCAACATCAACAACAGCATCCACAATCACCTACTAGGATAATCCCATCCTTTAACTCACCTGTTAAGGTAAGACTTTACAGAACAGAGAGTAAACAGGGTCCTCCTCCTTATTAGAACACATTTCTGTGGAGGGATTTGAGTGATTGTTTGAGTGAGCCAGTCATACCTTTACCTGGTTCTGATATTAATACCAAGACGAAAAAAAAAAAAAGAATAAGAAAAGAAAAGTAAAGGAGATGGGTCAAACACCGGGACTTGAACCTTAGCAGTTGAGGAGATGGCTCACGGGTCTCAGGTAAATGATGGGTAGACCTTGTGGCCCACACAGAATCCCAGTCAAGGGAGGTAGAAATTGGGCAGAACCCCAGTGCAAGATAGCTGTTAGACTAGTCATATTGGTGAACTCTGGGTTTGACTGAGAAATGCTGCTTCAATGAATAAAGTAGAAGAGAAAGTAGTTTATTCCCTACATTATACACTGCATGTGCAAGAATGTATACACACACACAAACCCACACCCACACACACACACACAGGAACAAGACAAAAAACCTTGGACTTAAGTCATTTCCTCCACTGTAATAGTACATAGTAGGAGATGGGGAACTAAATAAGTGTTCCTTTTCACCCCCACAAAGACCAACATACTTATGAACCCTCAGCTTTGTTTCTGTACAATCTGCTGAGGACTCCCAGTTGTTTAGTTTAGTCTCCCCACTCTCTAACATATTCTGGTGTTCTGTTTCAGGAATCCTGAGCTGGGACTTGGCTGACTTGAGCCTTACTCCCAGTCTTGGATCCAAGAAAACTTTCAGCTGCCATGTACTGATTCTTGGACTTCCCTGCAAAGGTAAGCTGACTTGGATTTCTCAAGAGGCTATGCCATGAAGCCAGAGAAATTGCGGCTGTCTTACTCTGCCATTTATTAGCTTAGAGTATTGGGAAATTGGCTCAACGTTTAACCCTTACGTCCCTCATGTATAAATGAGCAGGCGAACAATTCCAGTTCATCAGTTCTACATTAGGAGTGAGTTAGAAAACATGTCAAAACGATTAGTGCCAATGTGTTTTATGAATGATAAGCAGTATTATATATATGATTTGTAACATTGGAAAGTATTGTACCTGGAACGTAACGGTTTTCATTATCTTTGCACAGATGATGTTGAGGAAAGCATCTAGGATGCAAAAATGCTTCCTTTTTTGCTTTGTTTCCAAGAAGCATTTCTTTCTTCACCAATTATTTTTTTAAAACTTATTTTCCACTCCATCTCCCCTTAGGTGATTAGGTTAGAACAGGGTTTGGAGAGAGGGATTATAAAACGTTGTTGTACAGACTATATCTACAAGATCAACTGTTGAGTTCAGATGGAGGCACCCTCCATGGATAAGTGATGCTCCCTCTGAAGCTATTGATTCCTTTTATTTTATTTTTTTTGATTTTCATAAATTTGTTGCGATGGCTAGTATTGGAAGAAAGAACCTTGGTTGAGGAGCTTCCTCCATCAGATTGGCCTTGACTATGTCTAGGTGGCATTTCCTTGACTGTTAACTGATATTGGAGGGCCTGGTCTACTGTGGGCAGCACCGTCCTATAAAGGTGGGTCTGGGATCTGTAAAGGTAGTTGAATGTGAGCTTAGAAGCAGGCCAGTGAGCAGTCTGTAGTTTCTGTTTCACAATCCTGTCTTGGTTTTCCTTGATGATGGTCTGGAACAGATAAGACGAAATAAAGATTTCCCTTCCCAAGCTGGCTTTGGTGAGTGTATTTATCAGAGCAACAGAAAACCAAAATTAAGCAAAAATCACAGTGCCAGATGTGGGATGTGTTTCTGAAAGTTGCTGACCAGCGAGATAAGGAAAGCCCTCATAACTTTACAGGTTGTTGCCATTGTTCTTCTTAGCCCTCTAGAACTTGATGGTAAGACCCTTTTGCTGAGGACACTGAATCCTTTTGGTCACAGGTCACAGAAGTGTCAATGTGAAGTTGAGGTGGAAGCATCCTCTATAATGGCTAGCCTTCATGGTTCAAGAAAGTGCTAAGTAGGCTTCCAGGGGAGAAAATCATCGACAACCTTACTTGGGGGTGAACAATTCAAGCTAAAATGTCTGGCAAGATGTGGCCCTAATGTGTTAGTGGCATCAGAGTCAGGGGAGTAACCAGTGGCTTTCCAATCATATGCTAGGCATATTCCACACGAGGGAATACATACCAGGTTCTGTAAACTGGTCAAGGACCTATGGTTAGGGTGGTGTAGGCCCTATGAAAGAACCTAATGCTAAATACATTGTCAAACTTCCTTCCAAACATCCATATTTGTATCTATAGATCATGGTTGCATTCAGCTCTCATAAGAGAAGAAGCCTCTGACTACCATGGGCAGAGACGTACAGCTGGACAAAGTGCTGGGAATCAGTGGTGTTGAACTGTTCAGATAGAAATAGGACAGCTAAGTCTTCTCCTCCAAGGTGAGAGAACATCATGAAAGAGTGGGTAGAAGGAATATAAGAACCAGAAGATGGGGTAGTGGACAGCAAAAGGATATCTTTTAGATTGGACCTAGTCATTGAACTCTTAAACTGATGGCGGCTATGGTCATGGGACAATACTGGCCCCCTCAACAACACATTATAGATGGGAGATGGTATAAAGACCCTTCCCTCCCTTGGCAATCAACATTTATTGGAGGAGGGATTCTATCCTGCAAGCTTAGATTTTTCAAGACCTCCTTTTGTAAGAGTTCTTAAACTCTTTAACCTTCCTCTAGCCCACCACGCTCCAGAGGTAGTGGAAAGGAAAGGACAATAGGACAAACAAAGAACGATGTGGACCTGCTTAGAAATAGTTCTTTGTGGCGACTTCAATCTTCATGATCAGGATATCAGTTCAGTTTACATGAATCAGCAGAGGTAGGTCGATCTACTTGCATACACCATTCACGAATCACCAAGGACATTTCAACCCAGAAGAAATTGCTGAGCTTTTCAAATGGCCTCAGTCAGAGGAGGCAGCAAGAAGCCACCGCAATGTCACCACAAGAAGTTCTCTGGTGCTTTTCACCCTACAAAGTCATGACAAACAATGGTCAGTGAAGAAGGAAAGGTGAACCAATGCCACAGCATGGTCAATGAAGACCAGTGTCATCAAAGTCCATTGAGCATCAGCGAAGAGTGGCAAGGCAAGCCAATGCCATGGTGTTGCCCACCGTTGTCCAGGGTTATAATCGTACCCTTTCTAAACATCACATGCCCTTTTCCCAGGCAGCTACCAGAAACACTAAGTGTTTTTTCTCAGCAAAACATCCTCTCCTAAGACAGTTTACAGAACAATATCCATGACACAGTTGAGTCTCCAAAGAAACCAGAAATTTCTGCTTCACTCCCTTCTTCATTCCTGTACCTATAGATAAGTTGTTCTGTTGAATTCCTCTGTACTCATGTAATTAATTAAACTTAGGGATTACACGCAGAAAGTAGACTTGAAATAGGAGGGAGGACTTATTCAGAATATCAGTGTCAATTGGAGAGGGAATGGCGTGAGAGAAAGGGTTGACCAAGGGGATGACGGAGGAGGATGAGGAAGCAAGCAAGGGAGAACTGAAAAGGGGATGGGAGAATGAGGGAGGGGAATGAGGGAGGGGAATTGGGAAGGGAAACACAGAAAGGAAATGACTAAAACTCATTATATATGTTTATGAAATTGTTAGTGAAAAAATCAAAATCGTCTTTTTAAAAAAAATAATGTTTCTCTTTTAGAGGGTCAATCATTACAACTTAGGGCTTATTTTGTTGGATCAATCTTGTCTTTAAGGCTTTTTTATTCCTTTGAGCAAATTGTCAGATATGAAGTTTTAGTTCGAGTCAGTTCTGTCCAGGGTTCTGTGTAACTGAACAATCAAGTCAATAAACACTTTGTCTTTATCGTCAAAATACCAGTGAGTTCTCTCCAGTAATTTTCCTTTTATCACACTCCACCCACAGCCCTTCTCAAAATGCTGGCTGAATTAAGTACCTGCCACTGAATGGGACAGAAGATCAAACCAGTGGAAGTGAGAAAAAGCAACTAAAAGCAAACAAAGTAACAAACAGCAAAACTTCTTCCCTCTGCATCTGGGATTCCATTTTATGGTTTTGGAGAGTCTACTACACTGAACAAAATGAAAGAGTAGAGACTGAGGTGGTGTTTAACTTAGTGAAGAAAGGCAGGCATAGCTGCAAATGGGTGGGATGGGGGTGTAGGCTGTCAGCGCGGTTCCTCTCTTGAAGATGTATGTAAACACCAAAGCTGAGAATGAAGAGAACCTCCTAGGGAAAACAGTTATGCCAAAATTTATGAACACAAGAGTGTTTGTATCACACTGACTGAACAGTCACACAAATAAATCACACCGCAAGTCTAGTATTCGTGTTTACACACATCAAGTGGTGCTGTGTTTGGGGGGTTGTATAAACAATGATTGTATATGACTGGACAGGTGGCTTGGCAGTTGAGAACCGTTACTGCTCTTGCAGAGGACCTGAGTTCAGACCCTGGCAACAACATAGGGGCTCACAAGCTTTGATTACTCTTTTTCAGTTCTGTGCCCTGCTCCTGTCTCTTGTCTTGATGAATACACATGTATGCAGTTGCCTGACCAGAAGTCCTGGGATGCTTTCAATACTGGTAAGTTGATTGAACACAAACTGTTTGCATTACAAGCTTTGCTTGTAAATAATTCTTTTGGTGACCCCCAATTAGATTGTACAAATGCCTCCTGCCGTTTCCAGACATATGTACAATCACCTTTGCTTGGAGAAAGGAGTTAAGTGTTATTCCTTCTTTGAATGAAGAGGATGATCTAAGGCTACACTCCTCAGAGAAACAATATATCAGGTACTGTACGAAGAAATATGCATCTAGGCAACAACAATAAATGTTCCAAGCTAATCTGTGCAGTAAAGTAAAGTATGGAAAATACCACTCCTTTATTAGTAGTATTATTAACCATTGTTTTTGTTTATATTTCAAATATTACCCCCTTTCCATAAGCCCCAACTCCAAATATTCCTCCTCTTTGTCTCTAAGAGGGTGACTATGCAATCCCCATTCATTCTTTCCTCACCCCTCTCGAATCACTCTTCTCTGAGACATCAAGCATCTGAAGGACCAAGTGCTTCCCCTTCAACTGATGTGAGGTGAGGCAGTCCTCTTCTATATATGTATGGTACCAGACCATGTATATTCTATGGTTGGTGGTTAGGTCCTTGGGAGCCCTGAGGGATCTGGTTAATTGATATTGTTGTTAATTAGAGGCTCCTTCAGCTCCATCATCCCTTCCCCTACATCTTCCATTGGGATCTGTAGGCCCATTTCAAAGTTTGGCTGTGAATATCTGCATCTATATCAGTCAGGTGCTGGCAGAGCCTCTCAGAGGACAGCCATACCTGACTCCTGTTTGCAAGCACATCTCAGCATTAGCAACAGTGTTCATTTTGATGTCTGCAGATCTCTGGATGGACTTTCTTACCGCATCTGCTCCATATTTACCCCTGGGTCCTTTCTCCTTATGCCTCCCATGTTAATTTTCTTCCCCCCTCTACTTGGGATTGAAACAGTCCCTCTTTGTCCATTCTTGTTAATCTTCAGAGTGTATATTAGTTTATTGTGGATATTCTGAGCTCTTGGGCTAATTTCCACTTACAAGTGATTGCATTCTATGTGTGTTTATTTGTGTTTGTGTTACTTCACTCAGGATGATATTTTCTAGTTTCATCCATTTGCCTACGGTCTTCTTATGGTGTCCTGTAATTCTTTAAGGGATTTTTGTGTTTCCTCTATAAGGACTTCTATCTCTTTACATCTGTTGTCCTGTATTTCTTTGATGGAATTATTTATGTCCTTCTTAAAATCCTTTAACATCATCATGTTAAGTGATTTGAAGTACAAACATTACTTTTTTCTTTCCTGTTGTGTTGATGGTATGCTAGCCTTGTCTTGGCGTGAGAACTGGGTTCTCATGATGTCATGTAACCTTGGTTTATATTGCTTAGGCTATTATACTTCCCTCTCAACATCTCGTTATCTCTGGGGTTAACTGGTTTTCCTGTCTCTGATAATGGATTGATCCTCCTGTAAGCCTATGTGTCAGGACTCCAGGGACACTAGCTCTTCCTTGAAGGATCTTGTGTACCAAGAGCTGTGAATCAGGTTCAGCGACAAGGAAAAGATAGAAACCAGAAGTATCCTATAACAGACTGCCCCTCTGTTCCTGGGTTCTGAGGGCTCGAGGCAGTTCCCCCTGAAAAGTGGTGGTCTCTCCTGTGATCTTGAGTGTGTCACTACTCCTGGAAGTCCAGCCATTTCCTGGTAGGATATGGGGAGAGAGAGATGAGGTTCAGTTCTGTAAACACAGCTTAGGGTCCTCTTGGTTTTTTTTTTTTTTTTTTTTTTTTTTTTGAGCTGAGGACTGAACCCAGGGCCTTGTGCTGCCTAGGCAAGCTCTCTACCACTGAGCTAAATCCCCAACCCTGGGTCCTCTTTTTTTTAAATCTTTCACTGAAAGATCTCACAAATGAAATTTGACTCTGTAACCACTAAACCCCTAGGAATGATCATCTCTTTGTATTTTCAGAGATGGGACCACAAATGATTGGCACCTGGCATTTTTACATGGGTGCTATCAATTAAAAGTAGGTATCTTTTTCTTTCGTGTCAAATGTATTCCTAATTGAGATAATTGCTCACTCAACAAAGCATTGCTGCTGAATATGAAATAGACTATCGTTGACAAATAAAATTATTTAGTCAATGTCATCTAGGTCATTGAATTGTAATATATTGAAGAACTCTCATAAATACTTCATGTTGGTTTAAGCAATGCCTGGAATGCATATTCATTAAAACGAAGAATAGTATAAAGTTTATTTTTACAACTTACTGAATCATGTAATAAATAATAAGTCTCCATTAATGTACCAGGCTCCATAATAGTGGTATAGATTAGGAATGAATAAAAAGTATTATGAGCTTTCTCTTATAAAAATTGCATTACGATATAAGAAAAAAGAAAGATGAATGCATAAATCAGTTTGTTGGAGTTGATTGTATGCAAATAAATGAGGAATCTATCTTAGAAATAAGGTCATGGAGATTGTCCTAAGGAAGTGAAAGCTAATTGAAATGAGGTGAAAAATAATTGAACTATATTTTGGGCAATATTACTATAAACATAAGGTCAATAAAAGGAAAAGAGCTTGACATATACAAAAAGTAAATGTGAAAGTAGTTTGTATAGATTAAGTGATGGAAGAGAGGACCAAATAAAGCTGAAGCTTAGATATCACATATGGGCTTACAGAAACAATATGAGAGATGTAAATGTTTATTTATGGAAAATGTCTAAGAAATCATTGATTAGTTTGAAATCACTTTATTTAACTCTGTATGTACATATTAAGGGATTCTGGTTACTTATGTATTATGATATGATACACAGAATGATTTGAAGGATCTTTTTGATGTCAATCTGGAAGTAGTGTCAGTGATAAAGAAAAAGATTCATATCAGACAGCTATGTTGGAAATTTATGTGCTTGGTAGTAGACTGATTATGGGGAGGACCAGAAGAAATAAAGACAATGTCTTGTATTGTGCAATGAAAATATGTTGGAGTTATTTACTGTGATGTAGAAAATTTCATTATAAGGGTATTTAGGAGAATTTTAAAGGAATATATTTTAGATCGATTTACTTGAAGATGCTTGAGAGAACCTCTAACTCACTAGAAATTCCAATTTAGTGTTCATGGTTTGGTGATTAAAGCCATTACTCAGACCATCAATTAATAGCTGTTATATAACAAAAAAATTACTTTACAAGGTATATTTTTTCACAATATATCTGGTAGTTCTTATTTCATTAAGAGCAAACCTATGCTTACATTAGATGCTTGTTTAGCACATGAGGACAAATAATTTGCCCATTTACTTACTGCAAACATTTTGGATTGCAATTAGCATTTGATCCAACATTATGGGAGCTGACACAGGAGTTTTATTAAATGTAATAGCTCATAAATGTGAATTTCACAGAAAGAAGTTATTTGCTCATATTTTGTAAAGTTACAAACTATAGAAGAGTAAAAATATTTAATAAATAACTAGCTCTTCTATGTTTTCTCTTTAGTATTATAGCTTTTTATGATATTCATGCAAAAATCCGTATCCACATGATATTTAATTATAATATCCAGTACTATTAAACATATGTACAGCATTTTATAACTATGAATGATATATGCTTTCAGAAAATTTTCATCAAATGAGCCAGAAATTCTTCATGATTTCAACACCGCATGGCCATTGGGAACAGAATAAACCACAAATAAGGAAATGCAGAAAGTGATTGAAACACGCAAAATTCTTGGTTTTAAATTTAATAATTATGCTAGTTATGGGATAGAGCTTTGAAATTAGAGTCAATGACAGGATGAACAACACTTAAGAAGAGTATTTAAATTGAATTTTTACTAAATAAAAGAAAACATTGGATGTGAAGGTAAGCTACATTTAGCAAAATGACCCTGTTCTTCTCCCACTATTTATTCATTGCTTTGTTTTTTGTTCCTATATTATGTTCTAGAAACATCTCAATGATTCTGGTTATTCTTAAATAAATGAACATGCAGTTCAGCTGATCTAATATTCCACATTATCTTAATGTTCTTCTTTATCTTTAGATATTAAAATTATAGAGAATTATATTGATTAGAATAAAATTTTATTGTTTCTTTATCATATGAGAGAAGCAGTTATTTACAGAGAATGGATACCTGATCTTTTCTATATAATCTCAATAGAATTTTAAACCATATATATTAGATCGATCATTCATACATTCCCAAAAGAAACTCATTAAATGTTACTACACATATAGTATGTAAAGGGAGTGATATATTGAAATAAAAACATCACCTATGCAGCTACAATCATCTATTATCCCAATGATGAAAGCCAATACTAGGAAGAGAAGATGGTACAGACACATTGCAGGATAGATCAGCATCATTCAAAATGAAGATTGAGCTGAAAAGTGATTTGAACTAAGTATAGTTAAGAATAATGTAAATAAGTTTAATGTTATGAGAACTAGTTTACCAGTTATGGTTCCCTTATCCCTTCTTAACTTGGGCAGTCACAATTTCTGCTCTGTGGAATGAGACAGTCTCCACATTTTCTGCCCTCACATATTTCAGTTTGTCACTTGGTCCTCATGACATCCATTTACCTGGCGATGAATTTTTCTTCTTGGAAATTTGAAATGTTCATATTTCCTGACTTCGGAGAGAGGGTTAAAAGCAAATGGGAAGTGAGTGACATACCATAACTCTTCTGTATTATTATCAAAATGTCTTTTTTACAGGGATAGGATTCTTGAGGTGAGAAGAAAGGAAAGGTGCTGCTTTATTTGAAATATGTTCTTACCTCATTCTGTGCCCCTGTAAAGGGCCCAGCCTTATCTGTCAGGCCTGGCCATGTTCCTGTCACTACTCCACTGCCTTTCTCATGCAGTTCTTAATTCTAGATCCTGCTTGCCACTCTAGGTTTCATCTTGACCAGATTCATCTCATTTCCCTGTGATCCTGCTTTGAAACATATGCAAGGTTTTTTTTTCTTTTGTCTCATTTTCAAACTTTTATATGTTTATGCTAATTTTTGTTTAACCTGTTTTATGGAATCCTTAGAGGAGAATTATTCATGGATGTCTGTTTTGATTGGAATGAGAAAATAATGAAAAAGAGCCTCTTTTAAATTTTACAAGACATTTTCATTTCAATGTATTTCTCTTACCTAAAAACACCATGCTAGTTTATCTCCCTGTCTTGTCCTGAGTTCTTTCTTCCCATTGCTACTTGAATACTGCATCTTAGGACTTACTGCAGAACCATAAATAATGGCATACACATGGAACGAGTTGATTCTTCTACACTTTTCTAACCCTTTTTTAGTAGTATCGTTTTAATCTCTTGAGCTATTTGAATTTATTTAAATCACTGTAGTCAATAGTACAGTACTATAGTGCTTGGGCCTTGAAAATATCTGTCATTATTGCCTTGTCATAGTTTTTCAGCTCAGGGTTGGGCCTAGTTACATATTGAAACTTTAGTCCAAGAAGTTTGTGAACTTGGAAATAACCTAGACAACAGCTATCAATATTTTCAAATGGTATTTTAATACATGAGGGCAATGGAAACCTTTAATAAATCATGGAAAAGCAGTCTGAGATTCCTGTTTCTGTAAAGTACTTGAAAAACATGAAAGGGAGAAAGACCATGGCCCACTCACTTTGTCTTCACATAGGGTGCTCAAATGTGACTTTAGTTTTGGTGCCTTTTCTGGGTAGAATGTAAAGTTTTTCATGGTAGTTTGCGTTAATGGTTTGGTTCTATTAATATACCCTTTTGTTATTGTTTTTGTTTTTTTTTTCTTCATCATTCCCAATAGGACCATGGTTCCCACACTTTGTACAGATAAAATGTGGACTCAGTATGGCTATTATTGTCCTGGGGAACAACCCACAATTTTGGTAAAAAATGTTCACAATTATATAGTTGACCATGGTTTGAAATTCTTCCTTGCCATCACTTTCTTGCAGCAACATAAGTGTTTACTTCCGCTTCAATTAATTGTATTGACCACCGTATAATCATATTATGTATCTGTGTGTAGGGGGAGTGGGATTCTTTAAATTTTCTGTGGTATATGGTTTTATTCTTCCATAATTATTTTCCCACCACCACATGAGCACAGCACACTACCTGGCATTATTGCATGCTGGGATCATTGGGAAAGGGTAGCGTGAAATTCATCACTGTTCTTTGTTTCAGAGATTCTTATTTTTAATAAGTAATCCATCCTATTGAAATAGCTAATTAACTCCTGTATTCTCCTTCATATATGGCTGCTGCTGTGAATAAATTGCATTTTCCATTGATAAACAATAACAAAATCCCATAAAGGCACAAACATACATAAAGAGGGACAAGTATTAACAAGGAAAAATGCATTTAAAATGGAGAAAAAATATAAGCAAAATGAGATCAAAAGCTATAGTCAGAAAATATGAAATTAAAAATTTCATTATAAAATTCCAAATTTGCAAGGTTAGATAATACAAATATATATTCAATCAAAGGGAAAACATTAAATGCAATGTATGCACAAAGAGTTAACTCAAAATGTAGTAGATAAGCCAAGGTTGGAATGGAGAACTCACTCTTCCTACTGTAGAGGCATAAATGGAAGAACTACCACTAGGTTTAACGCAGTCTTTATTGCATAGTGACAAACCATTAAGAAAGATGGTGTTTCAAAAATACCACATAAAAAAATCATCGATAATTTAAACAAATACAAAAAATAATAAAATATGGAAGAGCAGTCCAAGTCCATGGTGATCTGATAGGATGCATAGGATTACTTCCATATTCTGGTATCAAATGAGGCCTTTTTTCTGAATGAGTATATGGTCACATCGGGAGAAGATACAATGAGTTGCATAGGGAAAGGTATATTCTTCTGATTTAGGATGAAATGTTACCTAAATATCTGTTAAATTCATTTGGATTTTTTAAGTTATTAAAATAACTTCTGTTATTTTAACCATATTTGTTTAGTTTCAGTTTCCATAAATTGTCCGTTGATGAGAGTACACAATTGAAGTCTCCAACAATTTATTGTGTGTGGTGCAATATTTGCTTTGAGCTATAGTTATGTTTCTTTTATGAATTTAAGTGTCCTTACATTTGAAACATATTTGTTCAGAATTGAAAGTTCATCTTAGTATTATTTTTTCTTTGACAAGTATGGTTCCTTTCCTTATCATTTTTGATAACTTTTTGTTGAAAGTAAATGTTGTTCAATATTAGAAAGGCTACTCGAGCTTGTTTCTTGGGAACATTTGCTTAGAATTTTACTCCATTGTTTACCCTGAGGTACTCTGTCTTTGTCTCTCAGGTGTATTTCCTGTATACAGCAAAATCTTGGATCCTCTTTATGTTTTCAGTCTCTTAGTTTATATCTTTTTATTTGGGAAATTGTATCCATTGATGATAAGAGGTATTGAATGAAATGGACTGTTGCTTCCTGTTATTTTTGTAGTTAGAAATGTAATTACAATTGTGTGGCTGTCATCTTTTGGGACAGTTGAACGTTTAATTCCCTACATTTTGCTAAGGTGTTGTTTCCCTCCTTGTGTTGGAAGTTTCCATCTACTATCATTCGTAGGGTTGGATTTGTGGAAAGATATTGTGTACATTTGGCTTTATCATGAAATGTCTTGGTTTCTCCATCTATGGTAATTGAAAATTTCACCAGATATCCTAGCCTGAAGATGCAGAAATGAATGCACACACCTATGGTCACTTTTTCTTTGACAAAGGTGCTAAGACCAAGAAATGGAAAAAAGACAGAATTTTCAAGAAATTATGGTTCAACTGGATGTCAGCATACAGAAGGATCAATTATATAAATAAACTCCGGGGGGGGGGCAAATGATCATCTTTTTAGATGCTGATAAAAAATATTTAAAAAGTCAATATTTCTTCTAGTAAGATGTCTTGGAAAATATTAGGAATTCAACGCCCATACTTAAACATAGTAAAAGAAATATTACAAAAAAAAAAAGTTGCCAACATCAAACTTACTGGAGAGAAACTTGAAGCAATACCACAAAAATCACGAACTAGAAAAGGTTGCCTAATCACTACTTACCCCATCAATATAGTACTGTAAGTCTTATCCACAAAAATTAGACAAAAACATGAGGGAAAACAGAAAAATTTAGAAAGCAAGAAGTTAAAAATCACGATTTTAGACGATGTGATTGTATATTTTAGTGACCTCAATAATTCCACCAGTGTACTCCTTCAGCTGATAAACAACTTCAGAAAAGTGGCTGGTTGTAAACTTAACTCAAACAAATCAGTATCATTCTACTTCAGTGATAAACAGTTTGAGGAGAAATTAATGAAATGACAGCCTTCAAAATAGTCACAAGTAATAAAAAATACCTCAGGTTGACACTAAACAAGCAAGTGAAAGTTCTGTATGACAGGAACTTCAAGTCTCTAAAGAAAAATATTGAAGAAGATCTCAGAAGTTGGAATAATTTCCCATGCTCATGCACGTGAAGGGTTAAAATTGTAAAAATGGCCATCTTGCCAAAAGCAATCAACAGATTCAAGGCAATCACTGTCAAAATTGTAACTCAATTCTTCACAGAGTTAGAAAGAGCAATTTGAAAATTCAGTTGGAATAACAAGAACCCCATGATAGAGAAAACGTTCATCAACAATATAAGAACTTCTAGGGCAATCACTATCGGTGACTTCAAGCTGTATTACAGAACAATAATAATAAAAATTGAATGGGAATGGTAAAGAGACAGTCAGGTAGATCAATGTAATAAAATTGAAGGCCCAGAAATGAAGGCACACAACTATGGCCGCTTGATATTTGACAATGAACCGAAACCATCCATTGGAACTATAACATTTTCCACAAACAGTTCTCATTCGACTGGAGGTTAGCAAGTGGAAGAACGGAAATCAATCAATTCTTATCACCCTGTACAAAGCTCAAGTCGAAGTGGATCAAGTATCTCTACAAGAAACATATAATCTTTAACTAGTAGAAGAAAAAGTAGGGAAATTTACTGAACAGAATACCAATGGCTTTGCTCCAAGTTCAAGAATTGACAAATTGTACTTCATAAAGCTTTTGTAAGGCATAGGTCACTGGCATTTGGAAAAAGGTAAAATCAATAGCTTAAGAAAAGCTCTTTACCAATCTTCCATCTGATAGAGGGCTAAAATCAATCTATACAAAGACTCAAGGAGTTAGACTCCAGAATATGAAATAGTCCTATCAAAAATGGTGAATAGCACTAAACAAAGTATTCTCTACTGAGGAATATCAACATCCTTAGTCATCAGGTAAATGGAAGTCAACTAATTCCAAGGTTACACAGCATAACACTCATAATAGCTAAGATAAGAAATTCACAATAGATTCTGGCAAGGAAGAGGAGAAAGAGGAACTCTCCTCCATTGTTGGTCAGATTGCAAGCTGGTATAACCGTTCTGGAAATCGGTCTGAAATTTTCTCCCAAAGTTGGATATAGTACTACCTGAGGATACTACAATCCCATTTCTTTGATATATACCCAAAAGATGCTCCAACATATAAGAAGGACACATGATGCTACAGGTTGAGTGCAACCTCTCTTTTTTATAATAGCCAGAAGCTGAAAAGGAACCAGATGTCCCTTAACATAGTAATGGATAAATGAAATATAGTACATTTACACACCTGTGTTTTTCTAACCTATCAAAACCAATGTTTGCATAAAATTATTAGGATAGATTAGAAATTATCATTCTGTGTTAGGCAACCCAGTCCAAAAATAAAAAAAAAAGGTATACATTTACAGGAAGTGTGTATCTTTTTTTTCTGAGAGGAAAGAAGGGAGCTCTCTGTGGTAATTACAAATATCTGTTTCTCTTTTATCTACTTGTCCCCAGATCCACTCTCCCTGCCTTCTACGCCAATATCCTCTTCTGGAATTAAATAAATGAATACATACGTGTGTGTGGTTGCATAAGCATAAGAATGGGAGCTCAGAGGTCAACCTTAGCTGTCTTCCTCAGTCACTGGCTCATCTCGCTTCAGTGGTCAAGTTGACACACATGGGAAGAGGAGACTTTAGCTGCTTGTTTTCTAATACTAATTGGGTTCCCCAAATAAATTTGCAGGAGAAAGTCTGCACCAAGTTCTGGGAACCTGTCCGAGGTTATTTCTGATTGGTGAATAAAGATGCTAGCTGCCTATAGCTGGGAAGGAGAGAGAGAGAGAGAGAGAGAGAGAGAGAGAGAGAGAGAGAGAGAGAGAGAGAGAGAGAGAGAGAGAGAGAGAGAGAGAGAGAGAGATTTAGGGTTCCCGGACTTGGGTCCTAGAGCAGGCAGGAGAGAGAGGTGCGCCATCCCTTAGGAGAATGTGGAGGAGAGAAAGAGGCAGCCATGGAAGAGAAATAATATGCAGAAGGGCAGAGCTGCCGAAAAAAAGTGCTAAGAGATCATGGCCCAGGGGGCTGCTTCTTAGAGTCAAGAACAGCCAAGATGAAGCATAGAAATTAGTAAATAGTAACTTGGAGTTATTGCTAGAAGGTGGATTCTACAGCATGGAGGGTAGGCAGCTGTCCAGCTATGGGCTGCTTTAGATAAAGAGGCTGGGCATGTTTTTTTCATTCGGGAACAGAAACCATTGAGGTGAGTAACTCCGCGTCAGGATTTATTAAATTTTTTTCTTTTTTTTACTACAGGGGATCTCAGCTGAGGATTTCCCTCCATTGCATTTGCCTGTGGACAGATCTGTGAGGCATCTTTTGAAATAATGATTGGTGTGTGGAGGCCCACTGTGGATGGCGCCACCTCTGGGTGGGCGGTCCTGGTTACAGAAGAAAGCACATTGACCAAGCAATGAGGAACATGCCAGTAAGCAGTTGTTCCTCCATGGCCTCTGCTTCAGTTGCTGCCTTCAAGTCTCTGCCTTGAGTTCCTGCCATGACTTTCTTCCATGATGGGCACTGATCAAGCTGAAGTCAACCCATTCCTCCCTGAGATAGTTCACACAGTATTTTATCAGAGCAAAGTAAAGTAACTGAGAGAGTTCCACCCAGCCTTGCTTTGTTTTCTTGGAACAAAGTCTCACACTTACACCCCAAAGATACCAGTCGAGCTGGTGGTCCAGAGAACATCAGGGATGCATTCTGTCCGCCTCTCTGGTACCAGGATTCCAGGCCACTATGTCTGACTTTTATTTTTTAACATATGTTCTAGGGACCGAACTCAGAGCCTCATACTTTCATGGCAAACACTTTACTGGCTAAGCCAGCTCCTTAGCCCAAGAACCCCACCTCAGAAACTTTGAAAGCCATTCATCTGTCAGACCACAGTCTCTCTTTAAGGCGCACGTTACCTCCATGACAATGCCATGTGGGTTAAATTTCTAATCAGAAGAGAGGAAGCCACGTTGAGCTATGAAGGATTTTGCATTGTTTCTCAAAAGGGTGGCATTTTGCATTTGTAAAATGTGAAGTTTCTGGAAGAAACCTCATTTGCCCTATGCTCCACAAAAAAAGGAAATACCTTTAGTCCATGAAGTATAACTTAACACCCACAGTAATCATGAAGAAGGCAGGTGTGGATATCATCTGTGTTGTGTGGTCCTGAGAAAGGTCAGATATTTAGCAGCTGGTTATCAAACATTAAACGGGGAGAGGGGGAGATAAAAGAATGTAACTTTAAAATTATATTGAGTACACTCTTCTTTGGGCAGAAACATTTCAAATAATATTCCATTGTCCTTCCTGGTGTGTGTGTTTTAATTGTTGTATCATATCCACCTCCTGGGACATTGGTCCTTATTTGAGTGTGTGGTTGATAATTGCTAAGGAGGGCCTGGGGAGGGGCTGGCAATGTGGGGTTCCAATAGGACAAAAGATGAGTTCAAATGAGGCTGGCAATAATTCTGGCCTTACAAGGGCAGACACAATAAAAATATCTGCTGGGAATGTGTCTGGTCACAGTAATATAAAACCAACCAGTATTCCTTAATCCCAAGGGTGTGATTAACTTGGGAAGAAACACCAAAGCACACACAGAATCAGTTCAACAGCCCAGTCATCCCAAAGGACTCTTGGCTCATCCATCTTTCTCATCTTACTGCCCTCAGCAGATTGGCTATAATGTAGTCACTAGATGGCTGCCGCATCCCCAGAGACCACATCACACGCCTCCACAGCAGGACTCCAAAACTGGATGGGAGGAAGAGTAAAAGAGATGAAACTGTCTTGGATAGCTCCCTATTTTTGACAGGCAGAAAAAAAAATCTTTCCTCACAAGATTTTTGGTGTGTCTCACTGAGTCTTCTGATGCACCTTAACACCAGTGACATGCACAGAACAAAGCTAATGTGACTGATACAAACTAATCAGGATGCCCTCCGTGGATTAAAGAATAGAAAGTCAGTTATACTAATATCCTAATGAAACTGGCTATTTGCAGTGAGAATTTTGGTGTATTTAAAAACATAGAATTTAAAAACATAAGAGTATGTTTTTGTTTTAATCTAGGCTGTGGGTCATAGGGTTGCTTCCGATTGTCAACAGTGGCTGACTATGATTTGCCTGGTGCTCTAGCAGGGGCCTGATTTTGCCAGCAGCAGATATATTTTGCAAGTGTGTAACATTTGGAATGCTGGAGACTTTTCAGAGAACATATAAATGCTAGAGCCCCATAAGTGGGCTGCTGTTGGTTGCAGTGTGTTAAATAGTCATGCCCAAAGAAGAAATTAAACATCCTGACAATGAAGATCAAACTTGCCCCCCAAGTAACTCGATGCCCCTAATCAACAGGAGGTCGTCTAATGGTGATAGAACCCCTTTTCCTCTCTCCTCTTTTCTCTCCTATCTAGTGTTAGGGGGTTGAATGTGAAAGAAAGGAGAACGTACAAAGTAGCAAAAGGAGGGCTAGAGCTATTGAATGAAGGTCCAATATCAGCCACAAAGTATAAGGCCTGTGTATCAGGTAACAACAGAGACAATTTTACGAAACAGGCCAGTTGGATGCCACTGTGATTTAAATGGAATTTAGCAGCTAGTTAAAGAGGTATCTTCCCCTCCAAGTCATTTGGGGACAGGTTACAATTCAAGGGGATATCCCTGTTTGTTCCATATGTCTCAGTCTCTCTCTTGTTACTCACATTCTGGTGACTGAAGTGGAAATTTCTGGTTGTCCTGTGTTGCAGACTAATGTGGGGTTTCGTTAAGGCGAGTCACGTGATATTTGGCGAGATTACGAGTATGACTCAGTAGACAATGATGGGGTGCTTGCATTGTTTGCCCTGGAATCCCTCCTTGGTCTTGATTCTCACTGACCTTCAGTTTATTGAGGTGTGGCAGAGAGCTCCTGTTATTCCAGCTGGTTCTTGTCACTCCTGCTGACTAGTGCCAGTTTGTTGGAGGCCTGACTGTTTCTGCTAGATTGTGCTACCAGTGCTGATTTGTGTTTGGTGACATTTTTTTTCAACTGGACTATTGATATCCTGACACTACTGGACTGGACTGCCGGTGTCCTGACAGCTCAGATTGTATTTGCCCCAAAGAACTACTTCTAAACAGGTCCACATTCACTTGCCCTATTTATCATCTTTTCTCCCCTACCTTTGTACAGTGGGCTAGAATGGGGCTCTAAGCATTTGAGAACCCTTATTAAAGTAGGTTTGAAAAAAATCTAAGTCTACATGTATCCCCATATAACGAAGGAGTGTCGGACTCGTTTCCATTACAACTTCTTTTCCCTTGCATCTGTTTTTGCAACTATCTCCTCTTTAAAGAAAGTGCTCTGGGTGTTTTCTGAGGAAAATTTGTTACATGCATGGATGTTTAATAACATGTTTTCCCATTTGTGTGTATGCATATATGCATATGTGCTATGCGTGTATGTGTTCATGTGTGTGACATGCAGACCTTGTTTTTGACCCAGGGTCTCTCTGTGGCCTGAATCTCACCAGTATAGGCCAGAAGGGCTGGAAATAAATCCCAGGAATTCTCCAACTCTTGGTACAAGAACTTATACCCATGCTTAGTTTTTTACCTTGTGTCCAGTTCCTCAGGATTCACCCCAAGCTGACTTCCTCATCCCAAGCAGTGTGTTTGAAAAGGAAACACTAAGTAACTATTAGGACTTATGGCCTGACCAGAGTGATTCAAGCACCATAAGGGCATTACACTCAAAGAGTGGAAATTCGGGGCATTGAGATGAGAATGTTAAAAGGAAACCCAGAGCCTATTAGGGAAAGCTGAAAACTGTGTCTTCACTCCCTCAAGACAAGAATCAACAGAAACCCAAGCTTGTGTCAGCTTATTTCCTATGAAACTGCATAAGTTTGTTTCTTATTTAAGAGGCATAAGCCCTTTTCCCTCTGATGCTGTCCCTACTAAGCCAAATGAAGTGGGGAACGGCTCCCTATAGCTGTGGGTTTGTGTGTAGACCAGTACCAGATTGTCTCTCATCCCTGTACCACCCCAATGTCATATTGGCACTTCCAATTGACCAGGTGACAGCAATGTCTGGCTATCACTTCTGAAGATAAGCAGGAACGTGCAAGGTCACAGAGCAGAATGAATTGATTTTCATCCTAAAATTGGGAAACATAACGTTCCCATTTCCTATTCGTTAGATGGAAAAGCCTACTGCATACCTGGCCCTATTAGAGATGTGTCTCTCTTTGGACAATAGAACAAGAATTGCACTAAGACCAGTATTATCTTGAAAAATATCTACATGAGACTGGTATCCAAGACAAGTGGTGTGTGTGTGTGTGTGTGTGTGTGTGTGTGTGTGTGTGTGTGTGTACACTCATGACTTGTGTATGTGCATGCATGTAGAGGTCAGAGGACAATTTTGGGTGTCATTCCTCTTTTAAATAGTTTTACTTAGTCGGGTGAGAGACATACATTCTACAACACATATGTAGAGACCAAGGGACATGTTGTAGGAGACAGTCCCATCTTCAACCTGGTGAGTCTTGGGGATTGAACTCAGATCCTCAGGCTTGGTGGCAAGTGACCTTGCATGCTGAGCTATCTTGCCGGTGCCTGTCTTGCTTTTTGAGGTAGGCTTTTCTCACTGGGATCTGGGAACTGACGCTGTGAAGGTTTGGGTGCATGCATGCCTGTGTGCCTGTCTGTGTGTGTGTGTGTGTGCGTGAACGTTCAGCCCAGGGAGTAGCAGCTTTAGAAGGTATGGCCCTGCTGGAGTGGAAGTGGCCTTGTTGGAGTGAGTGTGTTACTGTGGGTGTGTGCTTTAAGACCCTCATCCTAAATACCTGGAAGCCAGTATTCTCCTAGCAGCCTTCAGATGTAGAACTCTCAGCTCCTCCTGCACTATACCTGCCTGGATGCTGCCATGTTCCCACCTAGATGGTAATGGACTGAACCTCTGAACCTGTTAGCCAATCACAATTAAATGTTGTCTTTATAAGAGTTACTTAGGTTATGGTGTCCGTTCATAGCAGTATAACCCAAAGTAAATCATTGACTATGGGGTGGCCAGTGAACTTCAGAGGTCCCCAGGTCTCTGTCTCTCTGATTCTGGGGTCAGAGTGCTTGCTACAGCTTTAGACTTGTAAATTGGCTCTGGGGATCCAAGCTCAGGTCTCCATGCATGTACAGCAAGCAGTTTACCTACTGACCCATATCATTTAGCTAACAAATAAGTTGAAAAGGAGATAGAGGTATATCCCAGGTGCCTGACAGAAAAGAAGCTGAGCTTTGGTGCACACAAGGACAGCTGTTGCAGGGTGAGGGTCATAGTACAGGGGACATTAGGGCCAAGGAGACATAACAGGGACATGCTTGGGACTTACATTGCCTGTGCTGCCTCCACACAGAAGCCTGATTATGCCAGTGAAGGCTGGAGGAGAGCCATCTCCAACGGTAGAGGTTGCTGTGATCTAAATTTCTCCCCTACCCCACCACTAGGAAGATGTCACCAAAGATGACATCATTGGGAAGCAGCCCTTTGGAGGGTGTGTCGTCAGGCATAAAGATGGACTCCTCTGTGTTATTGGTGCACCTATGTTTAAAAGGAACTCCCAGAGAGCTCACTGGACCTTCTTATCTCATGAAAATATAGGCAGAATGCACCATCTACAAGCCAGATAGCAGGCTTCAGTAAATTTACCAGGATTCTGATCATGGACTTGAAGCCTCATTATCAGCCATCCAGTCTCTGAGACTGTAATGAGAGTAACCTGACTGGTTCCTTGGTGAGGCAGGGATCAGCCAGGAGAGGGGTGAACATACAATGTGATTCTAGATTTCCAGTGAGAATGAATGCAGATGAATGCTTCAAGGCTAAGCAATATGAGTGGCACAGATTGGTTAATCTCAGGCCCAAATATAAAGCAAACACGAAAAATGAATTGTATGAAAGAGTTGGCAGACATGATCACTAATCTTGTTTGCTGACTTGAGTGGCTGTGAATTCAATTAAAATGCATGCATCTGGGCACTCTTGTGAGGGATTTTCTTGATCAGGTTATTTGAACCAGGAATATTTGCCCTAAGTGTGGGTGGTACCTTCTGGTGGCAATCCAGATTTAAGAATGTGAAAGAAGGAGGCTTTGATTTTTGTCTGCCTGCATTCACTCTCACTGGCAAGTTCATCTCTACTGTGACTGCTGTACATCTTTGCTGATATCTCATTGTAGACTGAAGACCAACGCCTCCAGGAAACTCACGTGCCTTCAGCTACAGGTTAAGATGGCTGAGCCATCAAGCATCATAGACTGAGCAGCCAATTGGGTTCTCAGTACCCTTGCATGAGACAGCCATTGTTAGATTATCCAGAGAGTGTCCTGTAAGCCAAATAACCTTTTAATGTGTTTGGTGGTTTGAATAGGAATGGGCAACCATAGACTCATATGTTTGAATGCTTGACCCATGAGGAGTGATACTATTAGGAGATGTAGCCTTGTTGGAGTAGGTGTGTCATTGTTGGAGTGGGTGTGGCCTTGTTGGAGTGGGTGTGGCAATTTTGGAGTGAGAGTGGCCTTGTTGGAGCAGGTGCGGCCTTTTTGGAGTGGGTGTGGCCTTGTTGGAGTAGGTGTGGCCTTGTTGGAGTTGGTGTGGCCTTTTTGCAGTGGGTGTGGCCTATTTGGAGTAGGTGTGGCATTGTTGGAGTGGGTGTGGCCTTGTTGGAAGAGGTGTGGCTTTGTTAGAGTAGGTGTGACTTTGTTGGAGGACCTGTGCCACTGTGGTGGCTTTGCTTTGAGATTTGTATATACTCAAACTATGCTCAGTGGTACAGACAATCCCTTTCTGCTGCCTGTGCATCAAGAACTTTGGGCTCCTCCAGCACCAAGTCTGCCTGGATGCTCCCATGATTCCTGCCATGATGTTAATGGACTGAACCTCTGAAACTGTAAGCCAGCTGCAATGTAATCTTGTCCTTTATAAGACTTACCTTGGCTTCTGTGTCTGCAGCCATGAGCATGCTCAGGCTACAGAAGAGACTTGCCTCTAGTGTCCTCCACTGTGGTAAAAAGAGGTCAAGTTGGACCCCAATGAGACCAATAAAATCTCCAATGCCAACTACCATCAGCTAATCAGGAAGCTGATTGAAGATGGCCTGATCATCTGGAAGCCTGTAACTGTCCATTCTCAGGCTCACTGCCAGAAAAACACCTTGAAGGGCAGGCATATGGTCATAGGGAAGAGAAAGAGTACTGCCAACACTTGGGTGCCTGAGAGGGTGACCTGGATGAGAAGGATAAGGATCCTGCACTGGCTTCTCAGGAGATACTGGGAATCTAAGAAGATTTACCACCATATGTATCACAGTCTGTAACTGAAGGTCAAAAGGAATGTATTTAAAAACCAATGGATGCTTATGGAGCAGATCCACAATCTGAAGGCAGATGTGTCCCGCAAGAAGCTACTAGCTGACCAGGCTGAGGCTGGCAGGTCTAAGACCAAGGAAGCACAAAATCGGGTGAGAGGAGTGCCTCCAGACCAAGAAGGAGGAGATCATCCAGACTATATCCAAGGAGGAAGAGACCAAGAAATAAAGCTTCCTTCACGTAAGTGACCTCACTGTGGCCTCACATGATCAGTCATTAAAATAAAACAAGCCTTAAAATAAAAAAGAGTTACCTTGGCTATTGTGTCTCTTCAGAGCAATGGAAAGCTAACTAAGACAATGTGTATTCATTCTGCTATTTCTGTTTCTCTGGAAACCCTAATATATAGCGCATTTTAAATGGAGCACAATATTTAAATCTTAATTTCATTACCTGCTGATAATAATCTTACAATTATAAATCCAAAGTATCACTCAGAATACATTTGCATATGTAAAAGGATCTGTCCTCATTATTGTTCCATAGCACACATGGCTGTTGGTTTGACTTTCAAACCAGAGCTGAATATCATTTTATGGAGAAAGAGATAACGGAATTTTTCCCTGCACCAAAGACTACTTGGAGAGGGAGAGAAACACATCCACACCATAAAAGGACATCTGGGCAAGCACAAGTGCCAGTCCTGTCACCTGTGAGATATGAGCCACCTCTGTGTGGTTTACTGATGCTCTCACATTTCTGCTAACAAGTCAGTCAATACAACAAAAGCCACTTCAGAATTCCAAGACATTCAACACTAATTGTCACAGAAGGAGCAGTGGAGACTGTCAGCCTCTGCAGAACTCTCAGGCTGCCATGGCCTCGATACCTATATCCTGGCTTTTATATCTCTAGGGCAACATTCTCCCAGAGGAATAGAGGGTTTGCGGGCTTATCAGCACACGTGTGTGCACATGGGCAGAAAATAACCATCTCGGCAGCTGGGAGTCCTGCACCAGTGGAAGGGGAAGTCTCTGGTCCTGCCAAGACTGAACTCCCAGTGAATGGGATTGTTGGGAAAGGACAGAATGTGGGGGTGGATCAGGAGATGAACACCCCTATAGAAGTGGAGTGGGAGGTGCTAGGGAGATGATAGCCTGGAAACCAGGAAAGGGAATAACATTTGAAATGTAAATAAGAAATACCCAATTTAATAAAGATGGAATAAAAAAAGACACTCCTTCTGGAAGAGGAGAATGTGTGATTTCTTTTCAGGATCTGTGGGAAGACTTTGCACACCTGGGCAAATGTGGAATGACCTATAGATCCTTGGAAACATTTGGATTGTTCCATAAACTACTGGAAAAGTGGAAGATCCAAGATCTCTATGGCAAGAGAGGAAGGTTTATATGAACCTGGGATGTGTGGGGACATTACCTGTCCAAGTTTGTCAGTAGAAGAGTCAGCAGAAGGTGGGCCAGGCACAGTGTGATCTTCTTTGAGTCTCTCACTGTTCTCTCCAGTACTGTTTTTTAGATGTTGCAGGCACTCTGGCTACCAACTCATCAAAGTCCACTTGTTCTTCAAACCCAGTAGACATAACCCGGATTTTTTTTTCAACTTCCCAAGAATGGGCTCTAAAGATGAGGCCACTCTTTTTCTAATAGCATTATGTAAGCAGATATTCTGGTTTCCCTGATCCTCAGGATTGAGATGTATTAAAAAAAAAATTAAAACATTTGTTTTATGTGTTCCCACCACACCTGGTATTTACAATATGTGTCAAAGAATCCAGACTCACCCCTAGTTAAATACTGCTTTGGTTGTATTAATATGTAGCCGTGGAATCTTATATTTCCAATTACTCCTTCCCATCTGGTCTAGCTTGCTGTCTATTTTATATTTACTTCAAATGTGAACATATATTGCTATTATTTCATGTTACAGAGCAATCATGACTGAAAATGTTAGTTTTAGTCCTGTTTTAATTATTTTGTTCCTCATGCACTGATTTCTGTGTATGGATATGAATTTCTGACTCATTATTTCATCTCCTTAAATGATTCTTCTGTAACATTCTTTCTCAAAGTCTACTTTTTAATTTTTAGTTATCTGTGTGTGTGTCCGTGTGTGTCCGTGTGTGTGTGTGTGTGTGTGTGTGTGTGTGTGTGTGTGTATACACATATGAGCACAGTGTCCATGAAAGCCAGTAACGGGAGGTAGATCCCCTGGAGCTGAAATAACAAGTGGTTGTGGCTTACAGGACACAGGAGCCTGAATCCAAACTCAGATCTTCTGTAAATGCAGTTTGCATTCTTAATTACTATGTCGTCTCTGTGGCACCCTTTTAACATTTCTTCAATTAGTCCAGTTGGTTAGCAATTCCACATCAGCCCCTCCCTGGATGTTTGACTTGCCTGGAAGAGTTTTAAGACAATTGTACATTGAATCCTGTTCTGACATGCAAGCATAAATGTTGAGGACAAATAATCTTTCTATGATTATAGCTATAAAATTTTATTTTTCTTGTGTTTATTATATTTTATTGTATTTATTGTATTTTGTTGCACTTTATGTTTGAGACAAGACCTTACAATGTATATTTTGCTGGCCTGGAACTTGTTTTGTAGACCAGGCTGATTAGAGGAGAAACTTTAAAAAACATTCTTAGGAGCAAGTAAAAGCTAGCCTGGTTATTGCCCGGCCTTGATGTACCTTGCCCTGGGGACCCATGATAATACAGTAATGTGTTGAAAATACTGATTAACTGTTATTGATCCTCCTCTATGACTCTGCTTGGAAGGAGCCAAAAGAAAGCTCACAACCACCATACAGCTAGGCAGAAGCAAGGACTGAACTTGAAATCTTGAAAGAAGAGAGTAGGGACAAGAGCTTGTATCCTGAATCCATGTGTATATTCCAGGAAGCAAAAACTAGCCTATAGTGATAAAGGCATCATAGTGGTTTTAATATGCTTGACCCAGGGTTGTCCCAAGCCTGACAACCTAAGTTTGATACCCAGGGCCCACATGGTAGAAGGAGAGAGCTGACCCTCACAAATTGTCCTTTGACTTCCGTGTGTGTGTGTGTGTGTGTGTGTGTGTGTGTGTGTGTGTGTGTGCTTACAGATTAAAAATGGACAAATTCCTAGACAGATACTAGGCACCGAAGTTAAATCAGGAACAGAAAAACAGTTAAACAACCCCATAACTAATAAGGAAATAGAAGCAGTCATTAAAGGTCTCCCAACGTAAAAGATCCCAGGTCCATAGGGGTTTAGTGCAGAATTCTATCAGACCTCCATAGAAGACTTCATATCAATACTATCCAAATTGTTCCACATAATTGAAACAGATGGAGCACTACCAAATTCCTTCTACGAAGCCACAATTACTCGTATACCTAAACCACGCAAAGACCCATCAAAGAAAGCGAACTTCAGACCAATTTCACTTATGAATGTCGAAGCAAAAATACTCAATAAAATTCTGACAAATCGAATCCAAGAAAACATCAAAACAATCATCCACCATGATCAAGTAGGCTTCATCCCAGGCATGCAGGGATGGTTTAATATATGGAAAACCATCATCGTGGTCCATTATATAAACAAACTGAAAGAACAAATCCACAAGATCATTTCATTAGACGCTGAGAAAGCATTTTACAAAATTAAACACCACTTCATGATAAAAGTCCTTGAAAGTTAGGAATTCAAGGCCCATACCTAAACATAGTAAAAGCTATATATAGCAAACGAGTTGGAAACATTAAACTAAATGGAGAGAAACTTGCAGCAATCCCACTATAATCAGGGACTAAACAAGGCTGCCCACTCTCTCCCTACTTATGCAATATAGTTCTTGAAGTTCTAGCCAGATCAATCAGACAACGAAAGTAAATCAAGGGTATACAGATTGGTAAAGAAAAAGTCAAAATTTCACTATTTAAACATGATATGATAGTATATTTAAGTGATCCCAAAAGTTCCACGAGAGAACTATGTCAGCAAATTGGCTGCGTATAAAATAATCTCAAATAAATCAGTAGCCTTTCTCGACACAAAAGAGAAACAAGCCGAGAAAGAAATTAGGGAAACGACACTCTTCATAATAGACCCAAACAATATAAAATACCTCGGTTTGACTTTATCCAAGCAAGTAAAAGATCTGTACAATATGAACTTAAAGACTCTGAAGAAAGAAATTGAAGAAGACTTCTGAAGATGGAAAGATCTCCCATGCTCATGGATTGGCAGGATTAATATAGAAAAAAAAATGGCCATTTTACCAAAAGCGATCTACAGATTCAATGAAATCCCCATCAAAATACCAATCCAATTCTTCAAAGAGTTAGACAGAACAATATGCAAATTCACCTGAAATAACAAAAAACCCAGGATAGCTAAAAGTATTCTCAACAATAAAAGGACTTCAGGGGGAATACCTATCCCTGAACTCAAGGAATAATACAGAGCAATAGTGATAAAAAATGAAGAGTATTGGTACAGGGACAGAAAGATAGACCAATGGAACAGAATTGAAGACCCAGAAATGAACCCACACACTTATGGGCACCTAATTTTTGACAAAGGAGCCAAAACCATTCTTTGGAAAAAAGATAGCATTTTCAGCAAATGGTGCTGGTTCAACTGGAGGTCAACATGTAGAAGAATGCAAATCGATCCGTGCTTATCACCGTATACAAAGCTTAAGTACAAGTGGATCAAGGACCTCCACATCAAACCAGATACACGCAAACAAACAGAAGAGAAACTAGGGCAGCATCTCGATCACATGGGGACTGGACAAAAATTCCTGAACAAAACACAAATGGCTTATGCTCTAAGATCAGAGTTGACAAATGGAATCTCATAAAACTGCAAAGCTTCTGTAAGGCAAAGGACACTGTGGTTAGGAGAAAATGGCAACCAACAGATTGGGAAAAGTTCTTTACAATCCTACAACAGATAGAGGGTTTATATCCAAAATATACAAAGAACTCAAGAAGTTAGACCACAGGGAGACAAATAACCCTATTAAAAAATGGGGTTCAGAGCTAAACAAAGAATTCACAGCTGAGGAATGCCAAATGGCTGAGAAACACCTAAAGAAATGTTCAACATCTTTAGTCATAAGGGAAATGCAAATGAAAACAACCCTGAGATTTCACCTCACACCAGTGAGAATGGCTAAGATCAAAAACTCAGGTGACAACAAATCCTGGAGAGGATGTGGAGAAAGAGGAACACTCCTCCATTGTTGGTGGAATTGCAGACTGGTAAAACTATTCTGGATATCAGTCTGGAGGTTCCTCTGAAATTGGACATTGAACTACCTGAGGATCCATCTATACCACCCTTGGGCATATACCCAAAAGATGCCCCAACATATAAAAAAACACGTGCTCCACTATGTTCATAGCAGCCTTATTTATAACAGCCAGAAGCTGGGAAGAACACAGATACCCTTCAACAGTGGAATGGATATAGAAAATGTGGTACATCTACACAATGGAATATTACTCAGCTGTCAAAAACATTGCCTTTATGAAATTCATAGACAAATGGTTTTACTGGAAAATATCATCCTGAGTGAGGTAACACAACTACAGAAAAACACACATGGTATGCACTTATTGATAAGAGGCTATTAGCCCAAATGCTTGAATTACCCTAGGTCATAGAACACATGAAACTCAAGACAGATGATCAAAATGTGAATGCCTCACTCCTTCTTTAAATGGGGGAACAAGAATACCCTTGGGAGGGAATAGAGAAGCAAAGCTTAAAACAGAGACAGAAAGAACACCCATTCAGAGTCTGCCCTACATGTGGCCCATACATATAAAGCCACCAAATTAGACAAGATGGATGAAGCAAAGAAATGCAGGCTGACAGGAGCCAGATCTAGATCTCTACTGAGAGACACAGCCTGAATACAGCAAATACAGAGGCAGATTCCAGCAGCAAACCACTGAACTGAGAATAGGATGCCTGTTGAAGGAATCAGAGAAAGAACTGGAAGAGCTTGAAGGGGCTTGAGACCCCTTATGAACAACAATGCCAAGCAACTAGAGCTTCCAGGGACTAAGTCACTACCTAAAGACTATACATGGACTGACCCTGGACTCTGAACACATAGGTAGCAATGAATAACCTAGCAAGATCACCATGGAAGGGGAAGCCCTTGATCCTGCTAAGACTGAACCCCAGTCAATGTGATTGTTGGGAGGGAGGGGTTAATGTAGGGAGGATGGTGAGGGAAATACCCATATAGAAGGGGAGTGGGGGGGGCTAGGGGGATGTTGGTCGGGAAACCTGTAAAGAGAATACCAATAGAAATGGAAATGAGAAATACTCAAATTAATAAAGAAAAAAGGAAAAAAAAATTAACAGAATAATGCATATCATTTTTTCTGCTCTCGATGTTCAGTGAATTTCAGTGGGATCAAGTTTGGGGTGTTTTCTTTCTGATGAATGTGTCTGCAAGTGTGTTAGGACAAAAGTCTTTGACATGTCCTTATTTAAATTAAAAGAAATTAGTAGTCTATTTAGAGAGATTATGACAGAGCTTGACAGAAATAAAGAGGGTCTAACTTCAGCACTGAGTCAAAGGGATACAGGGGGAGGATAATAGAAAGTGATGGTTATTCAAAAAAAATTGGAGAGAATTGACTTTGTCAGCTATCAGCTGGTTTTTGAAATTACATTGGCAGAACAACGGAATGGAGATGGGGTATTGAAGGAGATACTTTAATGAATCAACATACCAAAGTTTTGAAAATAATTCATCTCAAGTATAGATTGAAGATGGAGAAATAGATCACACCAACAATAGTCTTAATGTACTTCTAGAAATTTTAAAATCAAAAAGTTGGAGATCATCTAGAATCTTTCCCCAAACTGAACAATGATGATATGCATCCTTTCTCTCTTCTTACAAAGAAAATATTCAAGGAATGGGTTTTGAGAAGGCTTCATTTCCCAAAAAAAGAGACTCACTGAGATGCAGGCCTAGGCTAAGATGAGGTTCATTTGCATGTGTTCCTTTACGCATTCAGACATAGTTACTATGTTTCTATGATTCTTCCAATATTGGCTTGATTAGACTAGGTACACTGTTAATTGAGGACATTTTCTCATCTGTGACATAGATGAGGTACACTGATAATTGTGGATATTTTCTCATCTGTGACATAGACTAGGTACAATGATAATTGAGGACCCTATCTGATCTGTGACATATACTAGGTACAGTGATAATTGAAGAACATTTTCTGATCTGTGACATAGATTATGTACACTGATAATTTGAGGACATTTTCTGATCTGTGACATAGACTAGGGAAAGTGATAATTGGAGGAAATTTTGTGATCTGTGACATACCGTTCTTCTGTCTCTTGCCAGAGTATGTCTTGTGCAATGGGTAACTCTCTCACTTATTTTTCTTCACTTCAGGAAGGCAGTTGCCATATGATGTTTAGACATAGCACCTCCTCTGTCTTGTGATGTGCAGTGAGCCATTTCCAAAGAGTGTAACTTTGACTTGGGTTGACAAGCAATCACCTTCTGCTACAGTAAACCATTCCTCATCTAGCATGATGCCTCAGCTCTTCAAATGCACTTCCGAGTGTGGAATTTATTTTTATATAAATGGCCAGCACAGTAACTACATTTCAGGACTTTCTTTATTCTGTCATTAGACTCGGGACAAGATTCTAGACGTATAAGGTATGTTTCAGTCTAGGTCTCAGAAAGTCTTTCATATCAACTATAATATCAGGAACTTCCAAATCTACCCCTAAAACATGCATTGGGTAAAGGAACCCAATGAGCCTTTTATTATTTTGATCATTCGTACAAAGAATTTCTGTTCCATCTAACTGATACAGACATGAATTGCACTGTTATTGTGTTGCCACAGTGTCCCTTAATGCATTGCACCTAGACAGAGAGTTCACAATAGTCCAGTTCTGTAGCAATTCTCAATGTTGCATTTCCAAATTCAAAAGAATTCCCATCCCCTCTCCTTGAGTTTCTCACTATCAAACATTCTGTTCTATTCTTCAAATCAAAATATATTATAGGCCACATATTTACTGAAGTCATCTTGAACATTTCAGCATTTTTAAATATAACCTTTATAGCAAAGAAACAGAAGGGCAGGGGATGTTACAATTTAGTAATTAAAAAAACAACAAACTTAAAAATATACATAATGAAATTCGGGACATAACTATTTCTAACCATGCAACTTAGCTCTGTTATGTCCCGAAACGATCACCACTATTTTTTATCAAATATTTATTTTTATTTATTTCTCAATATTTTATGCCATGTTTTAATTTCTGATTATGTGGAATCAGAAAAAGAATGTATTATTCTTTAAATTCAAGGAAATAAAATAACTTACTTTGTAATACATAACCCTGAATATTCTACATTTTCATGAGGAATAAAATAGCGTATAGGTAAAATTATTGTCTGAATGTAGATTAGAAATTTAATCTGTTATAAATATAAAGTTGGGACAAGAACACACCTTACTGTGAAAGGCAAACTAAGCCTGAGTATCTCCTCCGAACAAAGATGCATCATCATCCTTTCTCATGTGTCGGTCTAATTTATAGACACCAATGCTAGATTTTTCATGTAGGGACATGAAAAAAAGTGAAATTAGTGTCTCAAATGATTATCTTATTTTAATACAAACTATGTAGACATTGTGGAAAAATGTACTGAAACATTTAAACTTTACATCATTTCTTTAGACGTAAATTTTTTGCTTTTAAAAGAAATGTTGGAAGGGAGTTCAAAATGGATTTAAGATAAGAGTAACTGCTGTGCAAGTTTCATGACATCATTGGGTCCATGATTCGATGCTGGAAAGTTGGACTCTAGTTACCCACCTGTGAAGTGTGACATATATTTGTACAGACATATATGCAAATAAACATAGAGATGCACACACATTCATACATGAAGCCACACACACTACAAATTGTGTAATTGTTTTGTTTTCTTTGCTTTGCTTTGCTTTCATTTACTAGTAATGACTCATGCCTTTAATTATACCATAAAATCTGAGAAGGGGCTGACAAATAGGAGGCCAGAGATTAACACGTGAGAGCTTCAGAGCAGTTAGTACAAGGCTAACATGAAAAATGTGAGAACTTTTCTCAAAATCCTAAGAGCTTGAAATATAGATCAGGGCCTGCCTGGCTCCAAGTAGGTTATGGCTTTGATCTTCACAACTGAATTTTTTCATTCAAATTTCAGGTACTTCTCTATTGGATGATTTTAAAATAACCAAATTGTGATTAATTTTTAGAATTTGTTTTGTGTTCAAATGTAAATCTCCTAATCTCTAACTTTTATCTCTGACTTTTTAAACCAGAAAAAGCATAGCAACACTCAATATATCTGGCGTTATATGTTGTATATTTCATTTTAAATGGCTTTTTTATAGCATTATAGTGTTCCTGGGATTTACTGATTACGTCCTTGGAATATTAGGGGACACAGACTTAGAACCTTTGGGTCTGACCTTCACTGGTTCTATCACACAATTTATCATTCCTCTTTCAGGTGACATAAGGAGCTGATGCTGAGCTATGGCTAAGACTTTGTGTGGATTACAATAGTGTCAACATCCTTCTCCAATGTGAAGCCATACATGTTCTTTAAGCACATTCTTGAAAGACAATTTCCATAATCCATGAAGTTTTCATTAGATAGCTACATTCTTTCGTTTTTGGAGGATGTTTTTAAAGACTATTCTGGCATTTATGTCAATTGCTATCCCTCTTTCGTGGGAAATTTCTGTTTCTTTTCTGGATGCTTCTAGGAACTGTGTTTCTGCTGTTTACGGGTTCAGTTTGATCACCTGGGTTCAGATTTCTTTTTATTTATCATGGCTGTCATTTGTTTGGTTGAGTATTATGTAGTTCTCATTCTACAATTCTTTCATTGTTATGCCTGCATACTTTTCTCTTCTTATTTTGACTTTTCCTTGTTTTAGTCTTCTGTACACCCATGGCTCTTCCACCTGCATGGAGCCTGGGTATTGCTCATCACTGTATCTCGTGTATGAGCTGTTCTATAGAGTTATAAGAACTACCAGATATAATGTGAAAAAATACATCTATTAAATTAATTTTTTTGGTATATTACAGCTATTGATTCATGGTCTGAGAAATGGCTTAAATCACCAAACCTTGAACAGTAAAAAAGAATTTCTAGTGAGTTAGAGGTTCTCTCAAGCATCTTCAAGTAAATCGATTTAAAATATATTCCTTTAAAATTCTCCTAAAAACACTTATCATGAAATATTCCGCATCATAGTAAATAACTCCAACATATTTTCATTTGCTCAAAGCAAGACATTGTCTTTCTTTCTTCCAGCCCTCTCCATAATCAGTCTACTACAAAACACATAAATTTCCAACATAGCTGTATGATATGAATCTTTTTCTTTATCACCGACACTACTTCCAGATTGACTTCAAAAACATCCTTCAAGTCATTCTGTGTATCATTTCATAATACATAAGTAACCAGAGTCCCTTAGTATGTACATAGAGAGTTAAACAAACTTATTTAAAACTATTCAATGATTTCTTAGACATTTTCCATAAATAAAAATTTACATCTCTCATATTGTTTCTGTAAGCCCATATGTGATATCTAAGCTTCAGCTTTATTTGGTCCTCTCTTCCATCACTTAATCTATACAAACTACTTTCACGTATACTTTTTTTTTTTAACTCTTGTGGTACCTGGCACCATTTTTTTTTTAATTAGCTTCTCAATCATCATCTGGAAAGAAAACATTCTGAGCAACATCATTAAAAACAGCTCTGATAAAGCACGGTCACTACTACGTATCATAAAGCAGGTACAAGCTATTTTACATCCACAGAGGTATGATACAGTACTGTCCTACACCTATAATACTAGAGGATACAATTTAAAAGGCATTATTTGAGACTTGATTCTACTCTTCCAGCAGAGGTCCCGAAGGATGGTGTGACACAGCTTTGTAAAGAAACATACTCTAGACAGGATTTCCTTTCACTAGTGGCAGAGTTCTAAGGATTCATTCTCTCCATGAATGTCAGCTAAAACCGTTATTAAAAAAATGAAATATCCCTAGAACAAAACCGTATAACCGCCGATTCACATGAAGATGACCTAGTGGAGACAAGCTGGACCTCACCTTACCAACAAGCTATCAAATCTGTTATGTTTAAACAGTGAGACCTCAAAGGAAGGAGATGGCAAGTAGTGCTTCAAAGCTTCGGACCACAATCAAACACAGCATCCTTTTCAACAGAAGCAGAAGCTCATCTGAATATGCTCAAGGATGCTGACATCAACATTTAATCATCTCCTCACTCATCCAGGAAGAAGGGGAGATCAGTTACTACTGTACTTTATTGTGTTCAACCAAATCACCATGTTACAAAAATAGCAAGCTGCCATAATAAAAAATAAGGCTCCTCTATCCAGTACCAGATAGCATCGTTTTACTTTCAAGCCTAGAAATTGCACACTTGTATATAAACCAATCGAAGATGAGGATTGAGAGTTCATCTTGGTGGATTTTTCCTTTGATGAATATGAAGTGTCCTTCCTTATCTTTTTTGATGACTTTTAATTGAAAATTGATTTTATTTGATATTAGAATGGCTACTCCAGCTTGCTTCTTCTGACCATTTGCTTGGAAAGTTGTTTTCCAGCCTTTCACTCTGAGGTAGTGTCTGTCTATGTCTCTGAGGTGTGTTTCCTGTAGACAGCAGAATGCAGGGTCCTCATTGCGTATCCACTTTGTTAATCTATGTCTTTTTATTGGGGAGTTGAGGCCATTGATGTTGAGAGATATTAAGGAATAGTGATTATTGCTTCCTGTTATATTCATATTTGGATGTGAGGTTATGTTTGTATGCTTTTCTTCTCTTTGTTTTGTTGCCAAGACGATTAGTTTCTTGCTTCTTCTAGGGTATAGCTTGCCTCCTTATGTTGGGCTTTACCCTTTATTATCCTTTGTAGTGCTGGATTTGTAGAAAGATATTGTGTAAATTTGGTTTTGTCATGGAATATCTTGGTTTCTCCATCTATGTTAATTGAGAGTTTTGCAGGATACAGTAACCTGGGCTGGCATTTGTGTTCTCTTAGGGTCTGTATGACATCTTGTCCAGGATCTTCTGGCCTTCATAGTTTCTGGCGAAAAGTCTGGTGTGATTCTGATAGGTCTGCCTTTATATTTTACTTGACCTTTTTCCCTTACTGCTTTTAATATTCTTTCTTTATTTTGTGTGTTTGGTGTTTTGACTATTGTGTGACGGGAGGTGTTTCTTTTCTGGTACAATCTATTTGGAGTTCTGTAGGCTTCTTGTATGCCTATGGGTATCTCTTTTTTTAGGTTAGGGAAGTTTTCTTCTATGATTTTGTTGAAGATATTTACTGGCCCTTTGAGCTGGGAGTCTTCACTCTCTTCTATACCTATTATCCTTAGGTTTGATCTTCTCATTGAGTCCTGGATTTCCTGTATGTTTTGGACCAGTAGCTTTTTCTGCTTTACATTATCTTTGACAGTTGAGTCAATGATTTCTATGGAATCTTCTGCTCTCGAGATTCTCTCTTCCATCTCTTGTATTCTGTTGGTGAAGCTTGTATCTACAGCTCCTTGTCTTTTCTTTTGATTTTCTATGTCCAGGGTTGTTTCCATGTGTTCTTTCTTGATTGCTTCTATTTCCATTTTTAATTCCTTCAACTGTTTTATGGTGTTTTCCTGGAATTCTTTCAGGGATTTTTGCGATTCCTCTCTGTAGGCTTCTACTTGTTCTCTAAGGGAGTTCTTTATGTCTTTCTTGAAGTCCTCCAGCATCATGATCAAATATGATTTTGAAACTAGATCTTGCTTTTCTGGTGTGTTTGGATATTTCGTGTTTGCTTTGGTGGGAGAATTGGGCTCCGATGATGCCATGTAGTCTTGGTTTCTGTTGCTTGGGTTCCTGCGCTTGCCTCTTGCCATCAGATTATCTCTAGTGTTACTTTGTTCTGCTATTTCTGACCGTGGCTAGACTGTCCTATAAGCCTGTGTGTCAGGTGTGCTGTAGACCTGTTTTCCTGTTTTCTTTCAGCCAGTTATGGGGACAGAGTGTTCTGCTTTCGGGCGTGTAGTTTTTCCTCTCTACAGGTCTTCAGCTGTTCCTGTGGGCCTGTGTCTTGAGTTCACCAGGCAGGTTTCTTGCAGGGGAAAAGTTGGTCCTACCTGTGGTTCCAAGGCTCAAGTTTGCTCGTGGGGTACTGCCTAAGTCCTCTCCGAGGCGGCAGCAACCAGGAAGATCTGTGCCGCTCTTTCCGGGAACCTCCGTGCACCAGGGTTCCAGATGACGTTTGGTGTTTTCCTCTGGCGTCTGGATGTGCACAGAGTACAGTCTCTTCTGGTTTCCCAGGTGTGTCTGCCTCTCTGAAGGTTTAGCTCTCCCTCCCACGGGATTTGGGTGCAGAGAACTGTTTATCTGGTCTGTTTCCTTCAGGTTCCGGCGGTGTCTCAGGCGCAGGGGTCCTGCTGCTCCTGGGCCCTCCCCCACGGGAACCCAGAGGCCTTATACAGTTGCCTCTTGGGCCAGGGATGTGGGCAGGGGTGGGCAATGTTGGTGGTCTCCTCCGCTCTGCAGCCTCAGGAGTGCCCACCTGATCAGGCGGTGAGGTCCCTCTCCCACGGGGTTTGGGAGCAGAGAGCTCACATATACTTTTCGTATATGCAAGCTCTTTTCCTTTTATTGACCTTATACTTATAGTAATATTGCCTGAAATATAGTTCAATTATTTTTCATCTAATTTAACTTAGCTGTCACTTCCTTAGACAATCTCCATGACCTTATTTCTAAGATATACTCTTCTATTATTTGCATACAATCAATTCCAACACACTGATTTATGAATTCATCTTTCTTTTTTCTTATATTATAATGCAATTTTATAAGAGAAAGCTCATAATACTTTCCATTCATTCCTAATCTATACCACTAGTATGGAGCCTGGTACATTAATGGAGACTTATTATTTATTACATGATTCAGTAAGTTGTAAAAATAAACGTTATACTATTCTTCTCTTTAACGAATATGCATTCCATTCATTGTTTAAACCATCATGAAGTATTTATGTGAGTTCTTCAATATATTACAATTCAATGACCTAGATGACATTGTCTAATATTTTTATTTGTCAACGATAGTTGATTTCATATTCAACAGCAATGCTTTGTTGAGTGACCAATTATCTCAGCTAGGAATACATTTGACATGAAAGAAAACGATACCTAATTTTAATTGATAGCACCCATGTAAAAATGCCAGGTGCCAATCATTTGTGGCCCCATCTCTGAAAATACAAAGAGATGATCATTCCTAGCGGCTTCTGGTCACAGAGTCAAATTTCATTTGTGAGATCTTTCAGTGAAAGATTAAAAACCAAGAGGACCCAAAGCTGTGTTACCGAGCTGAACCTGTACCTCATCTCTCTCTCCCCATATACTACCAGGAAATGGCTGGACTTCCAGGAGTGCTGACAAACTCAAGATCACAGGAGAGACTACCACTTTTAAGGAGGAACTGCCTTGAGCCCTCAGAACCCAGGAACATAGGGGCAGTCTGTTACAGGATACTTCTGGTTTCTATCTATTCCTTGTCGCTGAACCTGATCCACAGCTCTTGGTACACAAGATTCTTCAAGAGAGAGTTAGTGTCCCTGGAGTCTTGACACATAGGCTTACAGGAGGATCAATCCATTATCAGAGACAGTAAAACCAGCTAACCCCAGAGACAACGAGATGTTGATAGGGAAGTATAATATCCTAAGCAATATAAACCAAGGTTACATGACATCATGAGAACCCAGTTCTCACGCCAACACATGGCTAGGATACCCTCAACACAACAGAAAAGAAAAAAATAATGTTTGTACTTCAAATCACTTAACATGATGGTGTTAAAGGATATTAAGAAGGAGATAAATAATTCCATCAAAGAAATACAGGACAACAGAAGTAAAGAGATAGAAGCCCTTATAGAGGAAACACAAACATCCCTTAAAGAATTAAAGGAGACCATAAGGAGACATAGGCAAATGGATGAAACTAGAAAATATCATCCTGAGTCAAGTAATACAAACACAAATAAACACACATAGAATGCACTCACTTGTAAGTGGAAATTAACCCAAGAGCTCAGAATATCCACAATAAAATCATATACACTCTGAAGCTTAACAAGAAAGGACAAAGAGGGACTTCTTCAATCCCAAATAGAAGGGAGAAGAAAATTATCATGGGAGGCATATGGAGGAAGGACCCAGGGGTAAATATGGAGCAGAGGCTGTAAGAAAGGCCATCCAGAGATCTGCAGACATCAAAATGGACACTGTTGTTGATGCTGAGATGTGCCTGCAAACAGGAGTCTGGTATGGCTGTCCTCTGAGAGGCTCTGCCAGGACCTGACTGATACAGATGCACATATTCACAGCCAACCGATGAAATGAGCCTACAGATCCCAATTGAAAATGTCGGGGAAGGGGTGATGGAGCTGAAGGAGACTGTAATTAATAACAATATCAATTAACCAGACCCCTCAGGGCTCCCATGGACCTAACCACCAACCATAGATTTTACATGGTCTGGTACCCTACATATGTAGCAGAGAACAGCCTCATCTCACATCAGTGGGAGGGGAAGCAATGGTCCTTTGGGTGATTGATGTCCCAGAGAAGAGTGATTCTAGAGGGGTGAGGAAAGAATGAATGGGTCTAGCGAAGTCACCCTCTTAAAGACAAAGAGGAGGAATATGTGGAGGTGGGGTTTATGGAAAGGAGGTAATATTTGAAATATAAACAAAAACAGTGGTTAATAATACTACTAATAAAGGTGTGGTATTTTCCATACTTTACTGCAAGGTTAGCTTGGAACATTTATTGTTGTTGCCTAGATGCATATTTCTACCTACAGTACCTGATATCTTGTTTCTCTGAGGAGTGTAGCTTTAGATCTTCCTCTTAATTCAAAGAAGGCATAACACTTAACTCCTTTCTCCAAGCAAAGTTGATTGTAGATATGACTGTAAATAGCAGGAGGCATTTGTACAATCTAGTTGGGGGTCACCAAAAGAATTATTTACAAGCAAAGCTTGCAATGCAAAAGTTTGGGTTCAATCAACTTACCAGTATTGAAAGCATCCCAGGACTTCTGGCCAGGCAACTGCATACAGTGTCAAGAGACATTTAGAATTTCAATATATGTAACTAGAGAAAATACTTTCCATTGTTTATCCTACTCAATATTTCAAAAATATCTCACAGAATGAATATTAAAAGGTTTAGGACAAGAAAAATAGTGAGTGAGACATCAAGGCAGAAGCGTCACAGTAACACCTGAAACTCACATGCAATTCTTAGATCAATCCCATGCATTCTATGCTCTATTCACATCCTATCACATTCTCATTCCCTAACACACTCCACCAGTGATTTTCTAGTCCCTGGAGTCTCTGAGGAGCAAGGGTCTGGATCAGCATTTTCCATTCGGTTATGAGGTTCCAAGACACATCACTGCACCAATGCTGGTGTAAGAGGCGTTTGACAGCAGTCTATGAAGCACCCTTTGCCCCTTCCATTCATGTTGCTCCTTCAGTATTCACTTGTCATGACCCCTGACAATGTGCACAAAACAGGTAGCACTCCGGACTCAAAGGAAGAGAGTCGACATGGTTCCTCCTCATTCAGAATGCTTGGATGATCGCTCCTCTACTACAAGCAGAACTGACAAGTGAGGCATTTCGTGGCTGGGCTGTGCAGACCTCACGACCGCCACGTGCAGACCTCGCGACTGTCCCATTGAGACCTCGCAACTGCCCCATGCAGAACTCGAGACTGCCCTATGCAGACCTCGCTACTGCCTCGTGCAAACTCGAGGACAGCCCCTCTCGAGCTTTGGTTGTTTCCTGAGATCAATGGTCACTCGAGATTTCCCTGCTTTGCCTTCCGGGCTTGTCCACAGTTCTCAGGAGAGAGAGAGATACTCAAAGGATACAGCTCAAATGATGCTCACCATGACTCACCACTGCCAAGTACTTTCACTGCCCCTTCATGTGGTAGTCTTTAGAGAGGACAGAGAGCCTCATCCCGGACTTGACCCTCTAACAATGCACCAGCGATTTCCCAGCCTCCAGGACCTGGGAACCCCTTCAGAGTCCCCCAAGATGATTATAACACCGGAGTGCAACAGGGGAATCAGTTGAAGGATACCCAGCCTCCACAGACTGGAAGCACATTCAGTGTCCCCCAAGCGGATTATAACACCGGACTCCAATGGGGGAAGAACTTGAAAGGTTCCCAGCCTCTGCCACCTAAGAACGCCTTCAGTGTCCCCCAACTGGATTATAACAACCTACCGCAATGGGGGAAGCAATTGAACAGCAGAGACCCGAGCGACTTTCCACCTCGGGGACTACTTAGACGGACTCGTCAGTAGTTCAGATGCTCAAAACCCTATGAAGACCAGAGATTCAAAAAACCTGATGCTCGTGTAACAGAAATGCTTCAGAAACTCAAAGATCATATAAAGGCTTCAGTCAATTAGAGGACCCTAGACCCCAGAAGGGAACTGAGAGAGAAAAAGAAATGGACAGTTCCACTTCCTCTGAGGGTTCCAGAGATCATGAGTAATACACTGACCAAGGATAGGAGATTACTGAGTAACCCACTGGCATAATATATATGTCGTTTATATGTAGCATGTGTATAGTATGTTCTCTGTAATATGTATGTATATATGTAGTATGTATGTATGTATGAACACCCATGTGCAGTGACCCACAGAGATCAGAAGAGGGCATCAGACTCCCTAGAGTTGGGGACCATCTCATATAGTTGCTTTGAACTGTACCCAGGTCTTCTGAGAGGACTGCAAACCATCTTAACTGACATTATTTCACTTTCCCATCATTTGTGAAATATCTTACCATTCATTGTGCCTTGTACTATGCAGTGTTCGTTTCTTAGTGCAATGGTGTCCTTTCACACAGACTGGGTTTTGACGGTCTGTTGAACATGTAAGAGCATGCCAAACATGGGATAAAATGCAAGCTGGGGAGATAGTTTTGTAGGAAGCAGTGCCTGCTGTGAAATTACCAGCACATGCATGACAGCCCATAACCCATGATTGGAGGGATAATGACAGGACACATGGAGGGTCCCACGGCTCCAGCCACATATATAGCAGAGGATGGCATTGTCTGCATCAATAGGAGGAGAAGCCCTTGGTCCAGTGAAGGCTCCTTTCCTCAATGTGGGGGGAATGCCAGGGTGTTGAGATGGGAATGGGTGGGAAGCAAAGCATCATTACTGAAGCAGGGGGAGAGAGAACGGGATAGAGGGGATCCAAGAAAGGGGATAACATTTGAAATTTAAATACATAAAATTCCAACAAAAAAAGAGACAGGAAGTGTTTATTTTGACCCATTGTTTGAGCTGGTACCATGCATCATGATGGGGAAAGCAGAGCAACTGGAGTGTGATGGTCACATTGCAGACCTGGAGGGTGTTCAGCTTTCTTTCTCTCTTTATTTCTTTGTTTCCTAGTTTTAAATTCCATATATGGGTGTTTCCCTTGCTTTTATGTATCTGTATAAAAGATAGATATACAGAAGCCACAAGAAACTTAGGGAAGAAAAGCAGGTATAGCTGTCAATAAGACATGGGAGGCCACAGGACTCAAGTCGGTTTCCCTCAAGACCACATGTGTATTCATCAAGACAAGAGACAGGAGCAGGGCACAGAACTGAACAAGAGTAATCAATGCTTGTGAGCAACCATGTTTGTGCCAGGGTCTGAACTCAGGTCCTCTGCTAGAGCAATAATGGTTCTCAACTACCAAGCCACCTCTCCAGTCACACAGGATGATTGTTTAAACAAACCCCCAAACACAACATCACTTGATGTGTGTAAACACGCATACTAGACATGCGGTGTGATTTATTTGGGTGAATGTTCAGTCAGTGTGATACAAACGCTCTTGTATTCATAAATTTTAGTATAGCCGTTTTCACTTGGAGGTTCTCTTCATTCTCAGCTTTGGTGATTACATACATCTTCAAGAGAGGAACCGCCCTGACAGTCTCCTCCCGCCTCCCCCACCCCCTTTGCACCTATGCCTGCCTTTCTTCACTAAGTTAAACACCACCTCAGACTCTACTATTTCATTTTGTTCAGTGTAGTAGACTCTCCTAAACCATAAAATGGAATCCCAGATGCAGAGGGAAGAAGATTTGCTGTTTGCTACTTTGTTTGCTTTTAGTTGCTTTTTCCCACTTCCACTGTGTCCCATTCAGTGGCAGGTACTTAATTCAGCCAGCATTTTGAGGAGGGCTGTGGGTGGAGTGTGATAAAAGGAAAATTACTGGAGAGAACTCACTGGGATTTTGACGATAAATACAAAGTGTTTATTGACTTGATTTTTCAGTTACACAGAACCCTGGACAGCACTGACTCGAAATAAAACTTCACATCTGACAATTTGCTCAAAGGAAAAAAAAGCCTTAAAGACAAAATTGATACAACAAAATAAGCTGTAAGTTGTAATGATTGACCCTCTATAAAGAGAAACATTTTTTTTAAAAGACGATTTTGATGTTTTTGTTTAACAATGTCATATACTTATATAATGAGTTTTAGTCATTTCCTTTCTGTTTTTCCCTTCCCAATTCCCTTCCCTCATCCCCCTCCCTCATTCTCCCATCCTCTCCTTCAGTTCTCCCTTGCTTCCTTCCTCATCATCCTCCGTCTTCCCCTTGGTCAATCCCTTCTCTCATGCCATTCCCTCTCCAATTGGCACCAATATTCTGAATAAGTCCCCCTCCTATTTCGTGTCGCATTTCTGCGTGTAATGCCTAGTTTAATTAATTACATGAATACAGAGGAATTGGAAAGAACAACTTATCTATGGGTACAGGAATGAAGAATGTAGTGAAGCAGAAATTTCTGGTTTCTTTGGATACTCAACTGTGTCATGGATGTTGTTCTGGAAACTGTCTTAGGAGAGGATGTTTTGCAGAGAACAAACACATGGTGTTTCTGGTAGCTGCCAGGAAAAAGTGCATGTGATGTTTAGACAGGGTATGAGTATAACCCTGGACAACAGTGGGCAACACCATGGAATTGGCTGGCCTTGCCACTCTTCGCTGATGCTCAATGGACTTTGATGACACTGGTCTTCATTGACCATGCTGTGGTATTGGTTCACCTTTCCTTGTTCACTGACCATTGTTTGTCTTGACTTTGTAGAGAGAAAAGCACCACAGAACTTCTTGTGGTGACATAGTGGTGGCTTCTTGCTGCCTCCTCGAACCCAGGCCAATTGGAAGAGCTCAGCAATATCTTCTGGGTTGAACTGTCCTTGGTGATTCATGAATGGTGTTTGCAAGTAGATCGACTTACCTCTGCTGATTCATGTCAATTGAATTAATATCCTGATGATGAAGAATGAAATCGTCCCAGAGAACTATTTCTAAGCAGGTCTACATCCTCCTTTGTTTGCCCTATTATCCTTTCCTTTCCACTACCTCAGGAGGGTGGTGGACTAGAGGAAGGTTAAAGGGTTTAAGAAATCTTAGTAAAGTAGGTCTCGAAAAATCTAAGCGTGCAGATAGAACCCCTCCTCCATTAAATGTTGATTTCCAAGGGAGAGGAGGATCTTTATGGCCTCTCCCATCTGTAATGAAGTGGTGAGCGTCCCAGACTTGTGCCCATGATCATAGCCGCCTTCAGTTTAAGAGTTCAATGACTAGGTCCTATCTAAGATATATCCTTTTGCTGTCCACTTCCCCATCTTCTGGTTCATATATTCCTTCTACCCACTCTTTCATGATGTTCTCTGAGCTGTGAGGGAGAAGTCTTAGCTCTCCTATTTCCACCTGAACAGTTCAACACCACTGATACCCAGCACTTTGTCCAGCTGTATGTCTCTGCCCTTGGTAGTCAGAGGCTTCTTCTCCGATGAGAGCTGAGTGCAATGCTGATCTATAGATACAAATATGGATGTTTGGAAGGAAGTTTGACAATGTATTTAGCATTAGGTTCTTTCTTAGGTCCTATATCTCCCTAACCATAGATTCTTGTCCAGGTTACAGAACCTGTTGGGTATTCCTTCGTGTGGAATATGCCTTGTATCCAATTGGAAAGCCACTGGTTAATCCCATGAGTGCGACGCCACTAACACATTAGGGGCACATCTTGCCTGACATTTTAGCTTGAATGGTTCACCCCCCAGAAAGGTTGTAGATGATTCTCTCCCCTGGAAGCCTACATAGCACTTTCTTGAACAAGGAAGGCTAGCCATTATAGAGGATGCTTCCACCTCAACTTCACATTGACCCTTCTGTGACCTGTGACCAAAAGGATTCGGTGTCCTCAGCAATAGGGTCTTACCATCAAGTTCTGGAGGGCTAAGAAGAACAATGGCAACAACCTGTAATGTAGTGAGGGCTTTTGTGATCTCGCTGGTCAGCAACTTTCAGGAAGACATCCCACATCTGGCACTGTGATTTTTGCTTAATTTTTGTTTTCTATTGTTCTGATAAATACACTCAGCAAAGCCAGCTTTTGAAGGGAAAACTTTATTTCATCTTACCTGTTCCAGCGCATCATCAAGGAAAACAAAGACAGGATTGTGAAACTGAAACTACAGAGACTGCTCACTGGCTTCCTTCTAAGCTCACATTCAACTACCTTTACAGAGTCCAGACCCAACTGCATAGGGTGGTGCTGCCCACAGTTGACCAGGCCTTCCAACATCAGTTAACAGTCAAGGAAATGCCACCTAGACATAGTCAAGGCCAATCTGATGGAGGAAGCTCCTCAACCGAGGTTTTTTTCTTCCAAGACTAGCCATCAGAAGAAATCAATGAAAAAAAAAAAAAGAAATCAATAGCTTAGGGGAAGCATGGCTTATCCATGGAGGGTGCCTCCATTTGAACTCAACAGTTGATCTTGTAGATATATTCTGTAACACAACGTTTTATAACACCTCTCACAAAACCCTGTTCTAACCTAATCACATAAGGGGAGATGGAGTGTAAAGTACATTTTACAAAAATAATTGGAGCAGAAAGAAATGCTTCTTGGAAATAAAGCAAAAAAGGAAGCATTTCTGCATCCTAGATTCTTTTCTTGCCTCATCTGTGCAAAGATAATGAAAACCCTTATATTCCAGGTACAATAATTTCCAATGTTACTAATCATATAAATAATACTGCTTATCATTCATAAAACACATTGGCACTAATCGTTTTGATGTGTTTTTCTAACTCACTCCTAATATAGAACTGATGAACTGGAATTGTTCGCCTGCTCACTTATACTTGAGGGAAGTGAGGTTTAAACATCGAGCCAATTTCCCAATACTCTAAGCTAATAAATGGCAGAGTAAGACAGCTGCACTTTCTCTGGCTTCATGGCATGGCCTCGTGTGAAATGCAATCAGGGTACATTGGCAGGGAATTCCAAGGATCAGTACATGGCAGCTGAAAGTTGTCTTGGATGCAAGACTGGGATTAAGACTCATGTCAGCCGAGCCCCAGCTCAGGATTCCTGAAACAGAACACCAGAATATGTTAGAGAGCGAGGAAACTAAACTAAACATCTGGAAGTCCTCAGCAGATTGTACAGATCCAGGGCTGAGGGTTCATAAGTATGTTGGTCATTGTGGGTGTGGAAAGGAACACTTATTTAGATACCCACCTCCTATTATGTGTTTCTACAGTGGAGGCAATGCCTTAAGTTCAAGGTCTTTTGTTTTGTTCCTGTGTGTGTGTGTGTGTGTGTGTGTGTGTGTGTGTGTGTGCATACATGCACGTGCAGTGTATAATGGTATAATGTAGTGACTAATCCATTTTCTCTTCTACCTTATTTTTGTATCAGCATTTCTCAGTCAAACCCAGAGTTCACCAATATGACTACTCTTGACAGCTATCTTGCTCTGGGGTCCTGCCCTATCTCTACCTCCCTGGACATGGATTCTATATGGGACACAAAGCCTTCCCATCATTTACCTGATACCTGTGAGCCATCTACTCAACTGCTAAAGTTCAAGTCCCGGTGTTGGACCCATCTCCTTTACTTTTGTTTTCTTATTCTTATTTTTTTGTCTTGCTCATAATATCAGAATCAGGTTAAGGTATGACTAGGTCACTCAAACAATCACTCAAATCCCTCCACACAAATGTGTTCTAATAAGGAGGAGGACCCTGCTGACTCTCTGTCCTGTAAAGTCTTACCTTAACAGATGAGTTAAAGGATGGAATTATCCTAGTGGGTGATTGTGGATGCTCTTGATGTTGAGGGAGTCTGGCAAATGAGGGGCCACAGCTGTGTCACTTATAATAACAGAGACAAAGCTGAGTGTGGTAGTGCATACCTATATTCTCCATACTCGAGAAGATCACAAGTTCAAATCCAGCCTGGGCTACATAGTAAGTCCAAAGACCGCCTGGGCTACATCGTAAATCAAGGCCAGCTTGGGCTACAGAGTAAGTCCATGGCCAGTCTGGGCTACATAGTAAGTCCAAGGCCATCCTGGGCTACATAGAAAGTCCAAGGTCAGCTTGGCCTACTTACATGACTCTTCTCTGAACAACAACAGGTTTTTTTTTCCTTTTTGGTTTCTGTCTCTCCTATTTCCTCTACACTGATACCAGTGCTATAGTTTGGGGGTGTGGGGGAGAACTTTCGTTATGTCTGATGGTCCAGGATCTCCCAAGCAGCACGGCAAAACAAACAGTGCAGCAAACAAGTCTGTTTGGATTTTTGCAGACAAATATGACACACCTAAAGTGCTGCCTTATGAAATGGCTCTAAGGTGGGACAATGCCTCAGGAGACTGGGCTTGGATCTTGTGCTAATTTCCTCGTAATAAAAGCAAAGATGTTCTCAACCAGAGTCTGTGTTGGGAATACAATGCTGTGCTTCCATTTCAACACTGCATAATCTCCATAGGGCAACCCTGGAAATCGTGTCTGATATTAAACAGATTATAGGAGGGACAAGTTGTGTATAAACCCTGTCATTAATAAGGGTTTAAATGATGAATTTTTTTTTAAATTTTTGTCTGTGGTACCAGGTTCAGTGTTCTGCATGAACTCTAAAACACAACATTTTTTTTAAATCGCCAAACAGAATGGACCTTATATTTTTCTATCTAGGTCTAATAGAGATGACAAAATACAATTCTTTGCTTTAAAAAAGAAAACTAATTGTGTTTCATTGGCTTTTTTTGTTAATTCTTATATTTAGTGTTTTTGGGTACATTTTAACAAATATTTTTTCATTGAATTAATTATTTTGTTATTTTCTATTGTAGATAAAAATTTAGGTTGCTGGTCTTTGTTTCTAATCTAAAAATTAGTGTTGTAAAGAAAGTTTCCTCTTAGCACCTTCATAGTTATGTCTCAAACATTTTGATAGTATATTTCCTATCTTCTTTTTTTCTTTTTGTTACATAGTTTCATTATTTCTTGACATATGTATTACTTGTGAATGTGTAATTTAATATTTCTGGACTGGGAGACTCCTGTTGTCTCTCATTGACGACTTCTATTTTAGTTTTGTTGTATTACCAGAACACATCATGAGGGGCTGGAGATACAGCTCAGTGGACAGAGTGCTCACTTGGCTCTCACACAGCTCTGAGCTCCATCTACAGTACCTCATAAGCCTGGTGTGGTGGTATATGCCCATAGTCCCATTACTAGGAGTAGAACCAGGAGTTCAAAATCATCCTTGGGTGTATAGTGTGTTTGAGGCCAGCCTGGGCTACATGAAACCTGTATAAACAAATATGTCCCACAAGACATCTTTTCTTTGGCATTTGCCACATTTTGTTTTGTGGTTTCTGAGTGTCTGAAATGTCCAGGAGTACTTGAAGGAAAAGAACATCCTGGTGCTACTAGGGACTGTCAGTCAGAGACATTGGCTGGTGAAGCCATCTCATCCTAGCTGGTTTTCTGCCTGCTTCTGTTGCTGATGTGCTGATTCGTGTCCACAGCTTTACTCATAATCTCCCTGCCTCTTTTTTAGCTGTACCCATTCTTGCTTCCTGCTGAGGCTGTGATGGAGTAGTGACACAAAGAATTGGGGTCTCCTTCCAGCTCACTGATTTTCTTTCTCTATAGAAATAATTTCTCTGTTGCCTACATTATCAGAAATAAATAACACTGTTTTCTGTTTTATTTTGACATGGGTTTCATTATGTAGGTAGGGCTGGCCTGAAACTCACTGTATAAACCAGGTAGGCATTGAACTCACAGAGATCAGCTTGCTTCTGAGTGTTGGGATTAAAGGGGCATACCTGGCTCCTTTTTTTAAGTTTTTTTTTACATTTATCTCTATGGGGTGTGTGTGTGTGTGTGTGTGTGTGTGTGTGTGTGTGTGTGTGTGTGTGTGTGTGTGTTTTGACCAAAGAGTCCATCAGATCCTCTGAACCCTGGTCCTCTGCAAGAGCAAGCAGTGTTCCTAAGCAGTGACCGATCTCCCCAGCCCCTTCTGCCTGCTCTAAACTCCACTTCATTGTTCATCTTGCCCAGACATGTCTTTAATTCCTACTCTTAATGTTTGTTTTAATTCAGTGATTTCCTATTCGATTTTCTCTTGTTTGTTCTATTACCTCACCAAGATTATGTGTATATTTTTGTTTTGGAAGTTTCTCATTGACGACGCTTGAATCGAGGCTTTAAAATCCTTGCTGACAATTCTGATATTGGTTTTCTCTTGGTTCCACCACCAGGGAAATTGTTTTTCTCCTCTGCTTTTCATTTAGGGGCATGGTCATGGTGTGACGTGATTTCCATTTTGACATCATTTCTGTAACATGTCTGCAGTACCACTGTGGGTACAGTGGCTGTTTATCCTTCATAACCTTTTGGAGGTGTTTTGGTTTTTCTGGATTTGACTGATTGAATAAAACAGATCATACCTCCAGTCCATACCGACAGGCATATTTTAGAGGGGTCAGGAAGAGTGGTATTCAACCTTCATAACATAAGCTTTTAATACAGCTCCACCAACTGTAAAATTATTTCATTGCTACTTCATAAGTATAATTTTGCTATAGTTATGAATTGTAATGTAAATGTCTGATATACAGTATATATGATATGTGACTCCTGTGCAAGGGCCATTTGAGCTCCCAAAGGGGTCTCAATCCAAGGGTTAATAACCACTGATCTGGACTTAGTGGGATGCCCTTGCCGTCGTACGTGGGTTGCCCACTGTTGCCGGGGAGAAGTCTCCATCTCTTGAAGGCAAAGAATCTTCCATGATCAGGCGTTTTCCTGGGTCCCTCTGTAATAGTGGACACACTCTTGATGGTTACTGATGTATCAACTGACTCCAGGCAGTTTTCTTTTTCATCCTCCAAGATGAGTATTCTAAAAATGGCTCTGCTAGCCAAAAGCAGTGGCTGAAGCTATCCCTAGCAATCTTTCACCTTACCTAAGGGCTCCTTGTCTCCACAAGGCCAACAGTAGATGTCTTAGTGCCTACCAAGCTGCACCTTTCCAATCTACACTCTTCCTTGCTGCTGCTTCTTTCAGGAATAGCACACACCCTAACCCTGAACCCATCTTTTCTTCAGTCAGCACTTACAACCTAGTACTCTCTGCCAGCTTCACTTTACCACATGACCCGGTTGTTCACAATTCTGAGGCATGTACATGTTTCTATGGACAAACAGAATGTCACCGATTTGCTAGTCTATAATTTCGTAGATTCTGTATGATTCTGATTCAGAAGCCTGTAATTCCAAGATGAAGATACCATCAGCAGAGGAAGGAGTTTATGTGGGATGTTGTCACTACAGAAGGGATCCAATGGTCTAGGAAGACAAGAGAGGGAGGCAAACTCCTTCATAATTTAATCTTTTTCCACAATAGCATCATTAATGGATCTTTATTTGTAGATCGCATCCCTCTTGACCTAATCAATTCTTCACAACTTCATTCCCACTGGGGATTAATCTTCAGAAAATTACTTTTGGGCGAACATATTCAAACCAGAGATGAGGGAGAATATTTGTAAATCTATAGTGGGGGTGGGCATTATTTTTCCCACGTGGTGTACTCTTAAGATCTCTAACTACCTCCTCCCCCACGGTAGCCTCACTAAATGACATGAATTCTGCGTGATTGATGAGGTACAGACACCAAAGCTCATTGCCATATCCTGTCACCAGTATCAAGCTCGAAACAGCAAGTGCCACCTTTTGGAAGGAAAATATGAATAAACTTTACGGTATCTCTAAACTATAAACCCCCAATTTAATCAAAACATTGTTTTAGACTCAGTTCTTTTATATAGATGTGCTTTAAATGTACAAGTCAGTGGGCTTGCTTATGACTCCTTGTACAGGTTTATACTGTACATTAGCCATCTTCATCCTCAGTACTCACCTCCATTTCCACCTGCGTGCACGCGCACACACACACACACACACACACACACACACACATACACAAACACCCTGCTGCTCCCCTTCCTCTTCCTAAATGCCCAATTTCACTTAATATCCCTTATTAAAATCAAAATTTTGCAATCACATGTTTGAGTCTGGCTTGTTTCACTTAACATATTGTATTTTACAGTTCCATCCATTTTTCTGAGAACAAAACCCTTTGCTCTTACACATAGATGAAAATCACATCAATGTATATCACATTTTTTAAGTCATTCATCCAGTGATCAACAGCTAAGGTTATTCCAATTCCTTCTCTATTGCACACAGTGTGGCAATCAGAATGGATGTGCAGGGGTCCTGCTTAGTTTTTATTGTCAGTTTGACTCAACCTGGGAAGAAGGATCCTCAGCTGAAGAATTGCCTCCATCAGATTGGCCTTTGGCCACATCTTTAAGGATTTTTTTTGATGGTTGATGTGGAAGGGTCTAGCACACTATGGGTAATGTCATCCCCTATGATGGTGGCCCTGGGTTGTATGAGAAGGAGAGAAAGCTGAGTAGGTCATGGATAGCAATCCAGTACTCAGCATTTCTAAGTTGTCTCTGCTTCCTTTCCTGCCTCTAGAGTGCTGCCTGAGTTCCTGCCCCAACTTCGCTCAGTAACAGACAGGTACCTAGAAGCCTTGAGTGAGACAAACTCTTTCCTCCTCAAGTTGATGGCTATGATGAGATTATTATTCTTGTTGCCTACTTGTTCTTCACTTTTTTGAAAGTTGTCTCTGTATACTGTTCTTAGAAAGATGATATTACATGTTTTCTCATGGTCTCTCTGTCTCTCTCTGTGTCTCTCGCTGTCTCTGTCTCTGTCTTTTTCTGTCTCAGTTTTAGTGTGTTTAGTGTGTACAGGTGTTTGTGTGTGTGTGTTTGTGTGTGCATGTGTGTGTGTTTGTGTGTGTATTTATGTGTGTGTTGTTTGTGTATGTATGAGTGTTTCTGTGTGTGTCTGTGTGTGTGTGTGTGTGTCTCTCTGTGTGTGTGCTTTCCAGGCTTAAAAAAATCCCCAAGGCTGTAAATCTCAGCAGGTGCCTAGAGAAGGAAGATGAAGGGGAGAAAAGGGGGAAAAATCATGTCATTTGAGTTAACCCCACATTGAGATCAGCCACATAGAGGACCAACAGTCACATAATGGCAGAGGAGTCATAAGAGCTGAGAGAGAGTAAAACTCAAAGTGTGAAGGAATATGTGCTTAACACTAAGATAGAAGGGAGAAAAAGAAGACGGTGCACTTAGAAAAGTGGACAGATTTTAAAAAGCTGCCATAAGTTGTTAAGCTCTAAGTACATTTATAAAAAATTATAATGTTAAAGTGGAAGGGAATTATTGGGAAGAGAGAAGGGATGGTCAGAGTGTAGTGGGGACAGGGGAGGGTTCTGAAAAGAATCCTTTTGAAGATCTGAAGAACTATGTGACACAAACAATTAAAGTGTCCTGTAATTTATAGGTAAATTCCATACTTACCTGCATTAAGTATTCTGTCCACACATATTTCAAAAATAAAATTACCTCATCTATTTCATCTTGCATTTGATCTAATAAATTCCTTGTAACCGGAAGTGCTGGTGAATTTTAAAGACATTTAAAACATGACTGGTCGATATCGGGTTTGTCATAAGTTTATTCCGACTTTGGAAGCAGGTCCAGGAGCTAATTTTTCCTCGCTCTTTGCAAAGAATCCATAATTCATGATTGCCATTGACTTCAACACAAGGTTTTTTAATCTTGTCAAATTCCAGCTTTGTTTGAATAAAAATGGCCCTCCTCTAATTGTGGGTTTTGATAACGCTTATTTTGGTGTGCTATCCAGTGGGCTGCCTCGGGAGAGAGGATAGCAATATTAATGATACGGAGAATGGCTTAAAGATAACCAAAGGAAAGATAGGAGCTGGGAAAATAACCACCAATTATGTTGGTGACTCAGAAACCAAAGACTTTTTCAGAAAAAAAAAATGCATGAAAAGAGTTACATGGGCAGATTGTTACTCCAATCATCAGAATATTTGGGTGGGGACTTTATTTTGGGTCCCCACGAGGCTACATGAGGAGCTAAACCCTAGATGCGGAAGTTTCTAAGCGTTACTAGGGAAGGAACTGGCCTGAGAGGGCTTATATGACATAGGCAGAGCCTGGATGATGTCACAGAGCACTGGGCGGAGGTTGCGCATCTCTTCCACTTGGGGGCGCTTGACTCCTCGAAGGTGGATTCACTATCTTCCCAGCGGTGTGTGAAAGCCAGTTCAGCTCCTGAACCCCACAATTGTTCAACAGGCTTTTGGTTCTGACCGGTTTCAGAAGACAGAATCTGGACGACTAGGACATTTTCTTTCGGTAAATACGTTTATGATGATAACTGGGACCCTTGAAGCCCAGAAAGCTAAAAGTTTACCCTCGTACAGCAAGTAACGGTATGTTCTAATGTCTTCCTCGTTTGAGAGATAGGCAGATGGTCTAGGCTAGTCAGTCTCCGGAGTTTATTATCCTTTGATAACAATATCTAATTCATAATTCTACTAAAATGCAAAAGCTCCTCTCTGTGCCTGTACTTTTTAGGAGATAATATTTCTTTTTCGTTGTTGTTGGTTTTTTTTTTTTTTTTGTTCTTGTTTTTGTTTTAGTTTTTTTTTTTTTTGTTTTTTTTTGTTTTATTTTGTTTTCAGAGCTGAGGACCGAACCCAGGGCCGTGTGCTTGCTAGGCAAGTGCTCTACCACTGAGCTAAATCCCAAGGCCAGTACATATTATTTCTAAATTGCTGTTGTTTCCTAGACTAAAGACACTTGTTGCCGTCGAAGATACGACAGCTTTGCGGAATAAACCCGGGGCTGGGTCAGGATGCACAATACAGAAAGCCAGTGGACTGGTATGCTTTGTCTCTGGGCAGATACTTGTGGATATTGCCACATAGCTCATAGTTAGAAGGTAGAAGAGGGGTGTGGCCACCCTTCTGGCTCTTTTGTTATCCTTTATCTGTTATGCTTGCTTAAAGTGGGGGACAGGGATACTTAATCCCACACTGACCTAGCCATTCAAGTAGAGGTTCCTCAGCAGAGGCAAAGTGCCACGGGCCGAAGAAATGTCTCTGAATAGGTTATTCTGAGCTGTAGAGAACTATTTGTTCATTTCCCTTTGAACTTTAGATTTTGATTTTTGAGACAGGGTTTTTCTGTGGGTAGCTTTGGCTATCCTGGAACTAATTCTGTACCAGGCAGCCTTGATCTCACAGAGGTCTGCCTCCCTCTGCCTCTTGAGTGCTGGAATTAAAGGTGTGCTCCACCATTGCCCAGCCCTCCTATGAACTTCTGATTATGACATAATTAGATTCAGATGCTCAAACCTGTTTACCATCGTCTTCCTCTCCTACTCCAAAGATCTCTTAGACAAGTGCCTTGGTCCAGTACCCTCCCCCACCCTGCCCCCATTGTTCTTGAAGGCACTCATATGATAGAGGCAACAGCATTGTGTCAGGTTTAAGCAGGCAACCTATTGTAACCCAGGCCGTGGGCAAGTATGAAGCCTGAAAACAGAACGATAGCCACAAGACAGTGGACCAGGAGTGCATTGGCCTACCACACTAGGTCTACAGCAATGAGGAAGAGGATGTCTCTGAGGAGGATGAGCACACCATCTTTCCAGAAGCCGAGGAGGAGGAGGCCTTCTCCCCTGGCCCTGGGGAACATTGTGGTCTGCAGAATTTCTCATGGATGGAAGGAAGGTGATGAGTCTGTCACGCAATTGAAGGCCATTGTTCTAGATCAACTGCCAAGAAATCCCTCTCTCTATCTGGTCAAGTATGATGAAGTTGACTGTGTCTGTGGACTGGAACTTCACAGTGATGAGAGGATTTTAAAGCTTAAGGTCTTGCCTCACAAAGTAGTGTTTCCTCAAGTGAAAGACGCCCATCTCGCAAGTGCCATGGTTGGCAGAGCTGTGGAGCATAAATTTGAGGGCAAACATGGCTCTCAGGACAACTGGAGGGGGGTGGTCCTAGCCCAGGTACCGATCATGAAGGCCTGGTTTTAAATCACCTACGAGAAAGATCCAGTCCTGTACATCAACCAGCTCCTGGATGATTACACAGAAGGTAACCTCCATATCATTCCAGAGACTCCTCCAGCAGAGGTGAAGTCAGAAGTTGACAGCGAAATCTTAACAGGTCATTGTGTGCAGCACACCAGAGGTGACAGGTCCAAAAAGATGGGCAAAGTCATTTTCCAAGTTCTAGCCAAGCCTTCCATGTACCTCATCAACTTTGAAGGCGACGTCCACACTATGTCTATAATGTGGTGGAAAAGATCCGTTAAGGTGAATTCATTCACAAAGTGTGGGGGACATAGATGGGTAATTTATAGAATTGGGGGGAAATGTTTTTTTATCTGTGTTTCAGATACCCAAGGGCCTTTGACAACCCCAGTATCTTTTCCAGTGGAAGTTGTTTTTGCTCTAAAAATTAAAATATGTGATGTGACATGTTGCGTGTGAACACTTTGGTGGAAGAGACGGGCTTTGGTGGATGGAACATCGAGAGGAAACCAGAAAAGTCAAGGCTGTGAACAGTAAGTCTAATGTCGCATAGGCTAAAACAAACAGGACTGAGCTGGTCTGGTCTTTATGGAGAGAAAAGAACTGGAGATGAGGCTTAGAGGAGCAGTTATGTCACAGGAAAAAAAAAGATGGATGTTTAGGAAGCAGTGGAGAGGGCCCAGAAATAGATAGACTCTCTGAGGTGAAATATGATGGAGAAACAGACAGTTGGGGAAGAGTGGCAGGTAACAGGGAGGTGGTCTTGGAACTCAAGGGGAGACCCAATAAACTGATCCAAGGAGACTCAGAATCAGAGAAGGTCAGGTTTTGTTTGACTAACGAAACCTAATGAAGCCTGTTTCTCATCTGTAGATGTATTATTTTTAATTATGTGGGTGGTGTCAGGGCATGAACACAGGAGACCACAGAGACAAGAATAGTCAGGTCCCCTGGAGCTGGAATTAAAGTTGGTTGGGAGCCATTGGACATGAGCTCAAGGAACTAAATCCAGGTCCTCTTTCAAAGCAGACGAGCTCTTGATCCATTGGTCATCTCTCCGGGTCCCTAAAGTCATCTTTTCAAATAAATCCAACCTTCACATGCAGAGAAGAGACCAGGATGAGGGTAAAAAGATTAAATTGATGGTGATGTGGAAGAAAGACTAAAGAACACATGAGGGAGTAGAGGACACAGAGGGACAAAGGAATTCCAAATGTAGTTCTCAAAAAGTGAAGCAGGAGACCAGGAAGAACAGAAAGGGTCTAGAATGAGTTGAACTTGGGCCACATCCATATTGCTCTCTTTGTTTCCTTAAAGAACAGCCAAGCCATCACTACAGAGGTGGATGTTAGGTGGAGGCTTTCCCAGAGGACATTTTGACAAGGATAAATCAAGAGGAGTGAATGCCAAACTAAGTTTATATCTATGGATTCCTGAAAGTATCATAAAGCCCATTGTTTTGTATGATCAGTAAAAAGTAATTTAAAAGAGAAGATGAGGATGCCAGGTGTTACGTGGATCCTGTGTTTATCTTCCGTGAGCACTGTTAGCCTCTGTTGCATCCTGTAATATATTTTGAGGTCTCTGCTCAATGCCCCTAGATGACCACAAAGAGCTCCTGCACTGGCTTGTCTTGCCTGGCTCTCCTTTGACTGGATGGCTTCCTACACACCTGTGGGCCCTTTTACCCTATCTAGCCCCAGGAAGTTCCCGTCTTTTACTCACATGTAAGCATATCCTCAGAAAACTCTTTACGCTGTCTCCAATGCAGAGGTGCTGCATTGAGCTCTTTCTATGCCATTTCCCGTGACTTTAAAATGCTTTGTGGTTCCTGACCATGTAGCTCTCTCCTCCTGAGAAGCCCCTGTGCACTCCATGGTGTCTCCCTGAGCCATATCTACACTCCCAGAGTGTCTTTGGAGGCAACCTTATCATGGACTCATTCATTGCTGTTTCTTCTCTCAAGAATAAGTTTCTCACTGCAGGACTTGAAAATACTTTCTATCATGGATTTATTCTGCTATTTGGGGTTTTATATAATGGCTGGAAGTCTGTCGGTTTCATTGCTGCAAAAAGACACCATGACCAAGGCAACTTATAAGGGACAACATTTAATTAGGGCTGGCTTACAGGTTCAGATGTTCAGTTTATTTTCAAGGCAGGAAGCATGGAAGCGTCTAGGCAAACATGGTGTTAGAGAAGAAGCATATCACCCCCACAGTGATATGCTTCCTCCAACAAGGCCACACCAACTCCCACAAGCCCACACCTCCTACTTGTGCCACACTTCCCATGGGACAATCACATTCTAACCACCACCCTAATTTTATGCCAACTTGACACAAGCTAGAGTCATCAGAGAAGAGGGGGCCTCAGTTGAGAATATTCCTCCATAAGATCCAGCTGTAGGGCATTTTCATAGTGATTTGTGGGGAAGGCCCATCCCACTCTGAGCTGCACCATTCCTAGGCTGGTGGTACTGGGTTCTATAAGAAAGCAAGCTAGGCAAGACATGAGGAGCGAGACATTATACAGCGCCGCTCCATAGCCTCTGCCTCAGATCCTGCCTTCAGAATCCTGTCCTATTTGTTTTCCTGTCCCAAATTCCTTTTCTGATGAGCAGCAATGTAGAAGTGTAAGCTGAATAAACATTTTCCTCCCTATCTTGGTCTTTGGTCACCCTGTTTCCTTACAACAATAGGAACCCAATTTCTTATAGAAACAGTGTGTCTATTAGAGCCACAGACACTTACCTCATAACCACAAATAGAAACATATAAACACTTTGTATAATTTAAAGGTAAGACTTGCTCATGTACTGACCTGTGATGTTCTAGTTTGCTTCCTTCTCGCCGTACTGAATGCCATGATCAAAACTAACTTGGGGAGGAAAGGGTTATTTGCCTTACAGTTTACAGACCATCACTGAGGGAAACCACAACAGGAGCTTGAAGCAGTAACAAGGAGCACTGCATGTTGGCTTGCTCCCTGTCTCAGTCATTGTTCTATTGCAGTGAAGAGACACCGTGGTCAAGGTAACTACTATAAATGAAAGCATGCAATTGGAGGCTAGCATACAGTTTCAGAAGTCTGGTCCATCATCATGTCAGGGAGCAAACACTGGAACAATAGAGAGCTACTGCTCTGTAAGCAGAGAGAGAGAGAGAGAGAGAGAGAGAGAGAGGGGGGGGGGGGGGAGAAAGAGAAACTCTGGCAAAGCATGGGGCTCTTGACAACTCAAACACCACCCTTGTCGACACACCCACTTCCTCCAATGAGGCCACACCTCTTAATCCTTCTAATCCTTGAAAAATACTGTCACTCCCTGTTAACTAAATATTCAAATATATGACTGTGGGAGCATTTCTTATTCAAACCACCACACTCCCCATGGCTTGCTCCCTTACTATTTCTTACAGCCTAAAAGGTTATTCTTTATATACATGACTACTGATGAACTTGCCCATAATGGTGGGCCCTCCCACAGCAATCATTAATCAAGAAAATGTTCCATAGACTTACCCAAAGACTAATCTAATGGGGGCAGTTCTTGAATTGTTCTCTCTTCTCAGTTGCCTCCAGATTGTCAAGTTGGGAGAAAAAAAAAAAAAGAAACAGAGACCCAGTACCGTCATGTTTCTCTTACTCCATGTTACATACTCACCACCAGCCACTCTCTTCTCTCAGTGTATAGACCCACTTCCCTGTATGGCAGAATTGAAGAGTAACTACTGCCACCAAAATGAATACTCGAGGATATGTGACAAGAAATGAATACATTCTACAGCTCGCAAAGCCAAGCATAAGCATTTTAGGGTGTGCTAAACTTACTGGGAGACTGTCAGTCACTGGCCATTTAATGGGTCACAGTAGACCACAGAACCAAAAAGTTATGACCTACATATCATCTCCTCTCAGCAGGAGACATAGCCCTTTTTCAAAACCCAGGAATCTATCTGTAGGCTTAGATTTTTTCAAATCCTACTTTATTTAGGGTTCTTAAACACTTCAACCACCCTTCTAGTCCACCAACCAGAGGTAGCAGAGAGAGAGTGTTAGTAGGAATAGGGGAGAGTTGTGGACCTATTTAGAAGTAATTCTTTGGGGCAACTCCAATCTTCATTGTGCAGTACAGTCATTTAGCAAATGCAAAACATGAATCAGTAGCAGTGCCTAGATCTGGCAGAGACCACAAGGCTCTAACAAACCAACAAGAAGCACCAGAAGCAACTAGAAGGAGCTCAAATAGCACAGGTTCTTTTGTGCATTTCTCATTATGGAATGAAGACCAGCAAAGACCATCGAAGCTTAACAAGGTGTAGCAATGTAAAAATGTCCTCTCCCTCTCTGTGGGATTACACTTATGTTCTCCGTAAACATACTGTCCTCCTTCAAGCATGTGCTCCAGCGAAATATCACACGCCTTCTCATGTGTCTGCTTCAGCAAAACATCCTCTCCTAACATATCTTCCAGAAAAACATCCTGTGACACAAGTGAGTTTCCAAAAAAACAAAAATTTTTCCACTTCATCTACCCTTATCTCTCACTTGGCCGTGACATCACAAAATATATAATGGCAGTCTTGCAAGGGTCCTGGGCCCCAGCTCCATCAGTGTCTGGAGCTTCTGCAATTGCACTCTGTGAAACACAGCCCCTTTCTTGAGCACAACCTTCAGTTATCCCCGTAAACATTGTGCTCTCTCCATCTTTGCTCTCAGCCAATAGCTGTCCAACTTCCAGCCAACTCAGCTGTGACCAGAAAAACCCTCATCAAGAAAGTCAATTAATTTGACTTGATTTTTTCCCTGACAGAACAGAGTGTTCTCCCTGCATGGTTACACTGGTGCCTGAGTCATCTGTAATAAAACCCACTACTATTAAAAGCAAAGTCACAGGAACTATGACAAATAGCAAATCACACGACAAGGATCACAATTGGCCAAGCCTTTTCTGCAGCTTTATTGAAGTATAATTTACATACTTAAAAAAATCCATTTATTCTAAGTGTCTAATTTAATGATTGTAAAGCACAATTTACAGCTTTCTTCCTTTTTTTTAAATACTCATTTCCCATTAGTTCATACGATATCGAAGTCTATTAAAAACACAGAAGTGAAGTCAGGAGAAGGATGAGAGTGGGAAGCAGCAAGGTTCTCGATTTGGTAAGACAACAGATACATTGGCAGAATCTTCTGGATAAAACCACTTGGGAAACATTGGGTCTTTTCTTAGCATGCAGCCTCCAGACAAAGAATTTCAAGGACTAAGTCATGGGTCCTCCTACAACAAATCTGGAACTGACCTGGTATGGTCAGCATCACTTTTGGCCACTTTCATGTTAATCACAATCATCACTCTTACAAGTTGCCTAGCATCCCACATAGTAAACAAACTTATTTTGGTTCATGGTTTCATAGGTTTCGGTCCATGGTCACATGACCATGAAAAGGGCAAGATAGAGCTCAAATTCTAACCTCAGTGGCATCTAAGAAGCACCAAAACAGGAAGAAAACAAGGACAAAAAAACACCCTCCAAGACATGTCCCAAATGACCAAGTCCCTTAATTTCCTATCTCCTAGTTTCCCGCCACCTTCATACACATCCATCAACAGATGAACTCATTGATTACAGCCCACAGGGTCCACTCACTTTTCGTAGCCCCGCCTTTGAATATTGTACTGGGACAATGTGTATCTTAAACCCATAGGGTAGGGCCAGAAGGTTGAGTCAGAGGTCTAAATTTCATATCACACTAGGAACAGCTGGGTAGATTTCTCAACATCTCCTATTTCTTTCTGGTACTGAGCTACACCATGTCTGCATTGCAGCATTTTGTCTGGGGTGAGATACCGTCAGCAGTCAATTGTAAAGACACCCCCCATCATGTGTTTGTTTGAATATAAAATGGGACATCTATAATATAGACACACACGCATATACACAGACTCACAGAGAGAGGCAAAAAGGGAAGGAGTTGAGTCTTAGGAACCGTCAAGGAAGAGGGAGTGGAAATATAAGATACAGATATCAGGGAGAACCAGAACAAAGCAGTGTCTTCTATACACGACAGGACCACTATCCCTCAGCCCTAGCTGATAGGAAAGGGAGAGTCAGTTTTCTACAAAGATATAGCTGGTTATAAGCTGTCCAGTCTCCAGTGGCTTGCCCAATGCCCATGAATTTATGGGCAGCATAAATGACTTGAGTGGGTTATTACAGAGGTCAGAAAGAGAACTTGAAGTTGGGAGAAGGGATTAGGTGTGGATGGATCTAGGAGGAGTTAGGAAGAGAAGTGAGAAGTAAATTCTATCAATGTATAATGTATGAAGTTCTCAAGGAACTAATAAAAGTGGTTTTTTTTTTTGGTTCTGGACTTTTTTTTTTTATTAACTTGAGTATTTCTTATATACATTTCGAGTGTTATTCCCTTTCCCGGTTTCCGGGCAAACATCCCCCTCCCCCCTCCCCTTCCTTATGGGTGTTCTCCTCCCAACCCTCCCCCCATTGCCGCCCTTCCCCCATAGACTAGTTCACTGGGGGTTCAGTCTTAGCAGGACCCAGGGCTTCCCCTTCCACTGGTGCTCTTACTAGGATATTCATTGCTACCTATGGGGTCAGAGTCCAGGGTTAGTCCATGTATAGTCTTTAGGTAGTGGCTTAGTCCCTGGAAGCTCTGGTTGCTTGGCATTGTTGTACTTTTGGGGTCTCGAGCCCCTTCAAGCTCTTCCAGTTCTTTCTCTGAAAAAACCATATCTGTACTGAACACATACAAACCATTTTTCTTGTCATCTCCTAAATAACAGCCCCTCATGATTTCATTTCATTAAGTACAAAATTAATTCAGAGATTATTTAAAATGTAGGAGGAACTGGGGAGATGACAGAGGGGCAAAGCCAAGTGTGTGGTCACACATGCAAACACCAGTGCTTGGTATGGGAACAGGAGGATGACTGGGGCTTCCTGACAGTGAGCCTCACCTCAGGTTCAGCAGGGGACCCTGTCACAAGGGAATAAAGTAGGTAGTGAAGGAGCAGAACATGCTCTACCCACCCCCAGCCTCTGAACTTACATGTCTCTATACATACACGCACACACACACACACACACACACACACACACACACACACATATAAATATGACTAGAATATACAAAAGGCTTGCATGCATAGGTTATATGGAAATGCAGTGTTGTTTTAGCCAAGGAACCTGAGGACTTTTAGATCATTAGGAGTCCTGGGCCCATCTCTCAGAGGACAGGATATATCTCCTTATTGCGTAAATGAATCCTTTGTTGAGTATGTGTCAGTGGCTCCACACAGTTCTCCTTCTCTGGGTTCCTGTGTATCACAGAGAATGATCTGGAAATACTGAAAAAAAATAAACTAAAGGCTTCTTTGGTGTTTCTAGGCTTGCGTTAAAATCATATTTATCACGTTTTATTAAATGGAAGGGAAATCTTCAGCTCCCAGCAACAATAGACTCAATCATTTTGGCTTCTATTTTATCCCACTATAAATAGCAATTAATTATACATCATTAGCTCCCCATACTTTCAACTAAATCAGAATGAAGTGATATGTTTCCCTACAGATAAGTAACGCCAATGTGGATAATCAAGTAGAAAAGGGGGGTATGATGCTTTTGGCTTATGCTAGAGTGATGGCTTGATTGGAAACTTGTTATGCAAATAACCCTAACCTCTGAGAAACGAAATGTAACGATAAATATACTACCAAATAGGATAGACACATATTACTTGATTTCTTTTAAAAGAAAAAAAAACATACTTTAGGATTTTGAATAAGTGTGAACCTCAGAGGTTCAAATATTTGAATGTGTTTGGTTTCCAGTTGGTAGATTGTTTAGAAAGGATTAGGCGTTGTGTTTTTGTTAAAAGAGATGTGTCAATGGGAGATGGGGGCCTTGAGATTTCAAAAGCCCACCCGGCTTCTACCTCTCCCTCTCCCTCTCCCTCTCCCCCTCCTCTCCCTCTTCCCCTCCTCTCCCTCTCCCTCTCCCTCTCCCTCTCGCTCTCCCTCTCCCTCTCCCTCTCCCTCTCCCTCTCGCTCTCCCTCTCGCTCTCCTTCTGTGTGTGTGTGTGTGTGTGTGTGTGTGTGTCTGTGTCTGTGTCTGTGTGTCTGTGTGTGTGTGTGTGTATGTTCAGAGATTGTCCTCAGGGACAAGTGGCACTTTTTCTACCAGTCTTTGGCAATTTTGCTGTGATAAACTCTGAAAACGAGGATGGTCTTCGGAGCCATCCCTGTTGCTGGACTTTCCCGTACAAGTCTTTTGAATTCTCCTTTCTTGGTTTTACAGATTTCCTCTAGTTCGTTTTACCACACCGCACCTCCGTGCTTTTCCTAGTTTTAATGTCCGAAGTTTCAAACTCACTTCTTGTGCGGCGTTCTTCCACCTGAGAAACCACATAATCTGGAAGCTTGTGCTAAAACTGGACACTTAAAAGTTACTAGTTATTAGAAATTGTGTTTAAATATAAAAATCATTTCCTCATTTGTGTGGGCTCACCTGACACGTGTAGGCAGTGCTTACTGATTGATCATGGTGCAGTACACTTTCGACCTCATACAGACCCTGACAAGGATTACTTCCGGTGCTGTGTGACTTATTTTTTCTCCTTCCAATGAAGGTGCAGACTTGAGCCATTTTCGATGTCAGCACTTTAATGACCTAGCTCCAGTTTCTCACAGTCTTCCAGCATCTAGGTTGAGTCCTTGACATGGGACATCCGGGGCACGGCACAGCGTTCGGTTGGGCTGAGCAAGAGGGATCTCTGGTTTTGGATTGTTTTGTCTGCCCAAAGTACATGGGATTAAATTCGCAGACCCCATGAGTCTATAGTGGCTTCTGTGAACTCTGTGTTGTTATTATCTTTTCAAATCCACTTAGTTCTTGGCCGAGTCACTGACAGCTGCCTCGCTCTGTGAACTGGCTGCCGTCGTTCTATTACAGCGATTTGATCGATATGTCGCCTTCATTTTTTAGCTCCCCTAGCTCCATTTTCTGAGAAAGGCTACTTCCCTCTGTGCGCATGGCCTCAGGTGTTGGACGCTACCTCTTCGGATGTCTCAGGCCCTTCCTTTGAGGCTCTGCATCCCTGCAGACAAGGAGCTAAAGTCTTTGAAACACAATTCAGTAACTCCACGGTGGCTTTTTCATGCCATTTGAGAAATCCGAGGACAAGTCTTTCCACTGGCACGTTAAACTCTTAAGTCGAGATATCCAACTTGTGTTTTAATCCTAATATCAACAAACACATGAGTTACCAGTATATTTATTGAAAGAATTAAGTATGAGTTTGGACACTCGTTTGTCTCTCTCTCACTCTGGAACACAATTTTTCCCCTTTGAAAGCTAAAATTTCTAATTTTATTCAAGTCCATTAAAAATCCACATTATTCCTAATTTTTTGATGGGAATGACTTTAGATATCTACAGACTGACCTGCTCCACTCCTATCATTCAATGACTAAAAGGAAGGCTATTTTAATAACAGTTCTGCCTAATGAAAACCTAGTTAATTTCTCTTGTCAAATATTATATCTTGAATTCAGGAATTTTTTTTAATACCAATAAGGCACCAACTGTTCTCTAGATGTCTCCCCTGCCTCATATTTCTTTATTCTTTGGTAAACATGGGGAGAGCCCACTCTATGCTCATTATCAAATGCTTCTGATTTGATTTGTGGACAAAAGCAACCTACCGTCTGTCTTTTTCTAGTGGTGTTCCTTTTCAGGGAAAGAGAAATACCAAAGCCTGCCTGAGAATTAGGATTTTTCGAAAGGGTCATCTCATTGTGGATTCCAATTTCCAAAGGTGACATTCATTAAGGGGAACGGATATGAACTTCCCATCACGGTTTGGATGTTTATTTTTATTTCTTGTTATATTTTTTCCCTTTGTGACTTGAGATGTTAGCTACCCACAGACAAAAAGAGCTATCTAACCAAGTTCCCAACTTCCCCTCTCTGTAAGTTGAGATTTCTAAGGCTGAAGAGGAGAATAGTGCAAAATGAAGCGAGTCTGTAGATGTTGTGTATGTACTTCCTAGAACAAGAAACAGAGAGAGACATGTTCCATGAACACGTTTATCAGATGGACCAATGAAACTGCAGGGGCCCTGGCTATGTCTTAGGGTTTTATTGCTATGAAAAGAAACCATGACCAATGTAAGTCTTACAAGGACATGTAGTTGGGGCTGGCTTATACATTCATAGGTTCAGTCTATTATCATCAAGGCAGGAGCATGGCAGCATCTAGGCAGGCATGATGCAGGAGGAGCTGAGCATTCTACATCTTCCTCTGAAGGCTGCTAGAAGACTGACTTCTAGGCAGCTAGGGTTAGGGTCTTAAAGCCCATGCCCACAGTGGCACACCTATTCCAACAAGGCCACACCCACTCCAACAAGGCCAAACATCCTAGTAGTGCCCTCCTATTTTGCAATATTTGTCTTCACACTTGAAACTTTTTCATAAAACAGTTCAGTGGACAACAGGTAACTTTAATGAAATAAATATAGAAGTATTAGAAAAATAAACAGGAAGATGTGTGCCTTAGTTACTATTCTATTGCTGTGAAGAGACACCATGACCAAACCAATTTATGAAAGGAAACATTTAATTTCGGTCTTACAGTTTCAGAGGGTGAGTCCATGGACCATCGTGGAAGACACCATGGCAGCAGGCTGGCAGGCAGGCAGGCATGGCTGGAGTAGTTCTTGAGAGCTCACATCCTGCTCCCCAGATGAGAAAGAGAGAGAGAGAGAGAGAGAGAGAGAGAGAGAGAGAGAGAGAGAGAGACAGACAGACAGACAGACAGACAGACAGACAGACAGAGAGAGAGAGAGAGGAGGGAAGGAAAAGGGGAGGGGGAGAGGTAAGGGGAGGGGAAGCAGGAGAAAGGGAGACAGAGACAGACACAGAAAGAGAGACAGACACATAGACATACACACAGACACACACATGCAGAAATATACACGAAGACACACACAGCCCTATTGAGGATTTACAGAAAGATAGCCATCAAAGGACCCAAATATTTGGTGCTAAATTATGTGAGCTTTGTGGAGGAATGAGTGCCAAACAAAGTTTGCAAGTTCTACAGCCACTTGCATGTTTCCGCACCCCCTTAGCTGTCGGGGTATCGCATAAATGGCTCTCACTCCTGCTTTCTTCATTTGTATTTTACTGTGAATCTCCCTTCTCCCCTGTTCAATGAGGCCAGCGGTTTTTCACGTGGAAGGACCTCACAATGCACTGTGTCTAGGGCGGCAGGGAAACCAACTTCAAAAGAGGCTCAGTGCTAGGGCAAACAGTACAAGCAATGCATACTTCACCTCCAAAGGAGGGGCTCAAAGAATACAGGGGCTCTGGCTGGTGCACAGAGCCAAGCTGACAGAGTTAGGGCCCACAGCATCACTGGGAACCAACCAGCAGCTCTCATTCAGCCCTCCTTGCTAATGACTCATTCTCATCTCTTGAGACCAGAGGAAGAAGCATTTGGAAGATCCTCTTCTTAAAAATGAAGATTGTACGGAAAGTCTTACGAAACTTAAGAACAATTTTAAATAGGAAAGCACACACAGAGTAAAAAAATAAATGGCAGATTCGACATCCTTCTCAGCGATACCATCATGTACAAACACACACACACACACACACACACACACACACACACACACACACACATCAGAAGAATAGACCTACAAAAAGGATATATTTCCAGGCACAGATATCTGTTGGGAGGAGGTTGACGTTCTAACAAACCTCAGCCAAGACTCCATTCAGAAGATTCAGAAGCTCAAGACATTGGTTTACTCCTAGGAGCAGAACACTATCTATCTCACACAACCCTTATGGATAACAAAGACAGATCACCTTAGAATGAGTTAAACAGAAACCCTTTCAAGGCTATTGAAGAATTTTGGAGCCAAGCTCCACAGACAGTTAACAGCATAGAAAATGACCCATGACTGCAGTTTGTATAATACCACTGAACCTGATGAAAATTTTCCTACTCTCCTAGGAATAATAAAAGTGAGAGGGAACCAAGGCAGCTTGGGCAGCACACTTCAGTCTCCATACAAAGAGCACTTTGCAGGCTAACACCCACATGGCTAGTCTGCAGTTCACCAATCCTGGTCATGAGGGCATTGAAAAACAGTAGACACCCTACCTGGTAGAGCCACTGTCTCTGGTTCCTGCCTTCTGGCGGCTCCATGGTCATTCCACCCTTAACTCTCCACCATCCTGTTGACAAGTGTCTGGGCTTTATCTTTGACTTAGGAGTAAATTTTAGTCCTTTAGATCTCTCTTTCTCTTCTTCTCTCTCTCTCTCTCTCTCTCTCTCTCTCTCTCTCTCTCTCTCTCTCGCTCTTTGTGTGTGTGTGTTTGTGTATGTTTGTGTTTGTGTGAGTGTGTGTGTAAATGTTATAAAGTTTAATAAAAAGAAAACGTTTCTGGTTCCAGCAAAAATTAAAAATAAAGATTATTATTTTTTAAAGCTTTATTTATTTATTCCATGTATGTGAGAACACTGTCACTGTCTTCAGACAAACCACCAAAAGAGGTCATCAGATCCCATTAAAGATGGTTGTGAGCCACCATGTGGTTGCTGGGAATTGAACTCAGGCCCTTTGGAAGAGCAGTCAGTGCTCTTAACCACTGAGCCATCTCTCCAGCCCTAAAATAAAGTTTCTTAAGAGAGCAGTTTAGCGTAGGAAGCAATAAAGATGCCCAATATATTGATGAGCACTCAATCTCTTTTAACTCCTGGGACTTGGGAAACATCTTGGAAAAAGGAGGTGGTAAGAGTGTAAGACCCAGAGTGTGGGAATAATGGCTGTGGTTTGCTGCCTTCAGGACATGACATGGGTGCTGCAATCGTGAGCTCACAGCAGCTGTGGTCACCTGCATAGGTCTATAAGGGACCACCAGCTAGACAGAATCCCTTAGTGAGGAGGAGCTTTTCGGGCGCTGATGGTTGGTGGGGTAAAAGAATCATTCTTCTCTGAGGGTTTGGTCACTGGTAGAATTCCCACATTCCTGTAGATGGTCACACACATATAAGTACATAACCAATGCTAATTGGGCCTAGTGGTTATAGGTTGGGAAAGAGATATGAATTTTGAGGTATGGTTATTGGCAGGGAATTTGGGGAGAACAGAGGGTAAAATGGAAGAGTTTATGGCCATGTTTCATTGTATACATGTATGAAATTCTCAAGGATAAAGACAATGTTTTATTTAATAGAAAATTTAGACTATTAGCTTTAGCTATGTAATATAAGGCTCTATGACTTTAAGAATTCAAATATTGAACATAAATCAAACCAATTGACTGCCTTATGATTCAAGGAGCAAATTATACGTACTTAATGTAATGTGCTTTTTCCCTCTTTCGGTCTCTTTCTCTCTCTCTCTCTCTCTCTCTCACACACACACACACACACACACACACACACACATGCAGATGTACGCTTACATTATTTTCATGTCAAGGTGTTAAAATACAAGACACAATCAATATGAAGGAATAGAGGTTTGTTTAGGGCACACAGTCACAGTCATTGGGTTTAGAATGTCCTGGCAATGACCACATGGCAACAGTGTATTGATATGTGGCACTGAGAGCCTGCATGAGCCCTGCTTATATTTGGGTGGATCAGGCAGCCAATAGTTTGGTCCTATCCAGCCAGTTCCCTCCTTCCTTCCCCAGTGACCTACTTCTGCTAGGGCACAGTCTGAAAGGTTCCACAACCTTACTAGACAGTGCCATCAGCTTGAGACAAAGTGTTCCCAAAGCTGAGACCATGGGGAAATTTCACACTCAAGCCCTAATTACAATGAGCCAGGCAAGTGCGAAATGTATTGTGAAAACAGTTTAATTTCAGTTCTGTAAACAGGACAGGGAGGTACCCTTTGATATGGATTGGTTTAGTTTTTAGCTGACAGAGTGCACCACCAAAATGCACAGTTTTCTATGTAGCATACATGGCGCTGAAAGCAACACACTAATGAAAATAAAATGCAAAGAAGTGGGATATATAGTAACAATTCCAATAGTCAGTGTGAAATGCTCTTTTATTTATATATGTGATTGTCATTATTAGTTCCCTACTGGGTTGATTTTACAAGGAAAGAAAATCGTAAGCTCTGCCTATCCCATCGACACAGTGTCATTCATCACAGTGTTATGGGGCTCCAATCTAGGGATTAATCATCAGGGTTTGACAACAAAATCCATAGGCTCAATACACGAGGCTTTAGGGAAGAAAGTGAGGTTACAAGTATGTAATTCCCGTTAGTGTCTACTGCCAGTCTGTTGTATGCATGACTTGTTGCTGACTATTGTCGTTGGTGGTGGTTGTTTTTGTTTTTAAATATGAAATGTTGAATGCAAGGGCAAGTGGCAGGGATCCAATGGATCTTTGCATCCTCACTTTCTCCTTCCCATCTCGGCTAAGTCTACCAATCCTCAGCTATCATTCAAATACACTGAAACCACTCAAATATACCGAAACAAAGTGAAATCTACATACTGAAACAACTCAAATATAGGGAAACAAGGTAAAGTCAAGATGCACTTGCCATCTCTACTTTGTGTTTGCATATTGACCGTAATCATCTGGTAAGCCATAAAAACCACAGGATGGGTCTGAGGAGGATCGGTGGGTGAAACCCATTGCTGCCCAAGCAGACCTGAACTCAGATCCCAGTCATCATGAACCAGGCAGGGGAAACCTGTAACCCCAGGAACTGGGAGGGGGAACAGAATAACTACGGTCTGCTGGCTTCCAGCCCGGATGAAAATATGAGAATTTGGGATCAGGCAAAGACATCACCTGTCTTAGCTAGGGTTCCATTGCTGTGAGGAGACACCATGACCAAGGCAACTCTTAATAAAGGAAACATTTAATTGGGGCTGCCTTACAGTTTCAGAGTTTCAGTCCGTTATTATCATGGTGGGAAGCATGGCAGTGTCCAGGTAGACATGGTGCTGGAGAGTGTTCTATATGTAAATCTGAAGGCAGCCCAGAAAGAGACTTGCAGCCACAGGCAGTCACGAAGAACATCTCTCTTCCTCATTGGGCAGAGCTTGAACACTAGGAGCTCTCAGAGCATACCTACACAGTGACACACTTTGTTCATCAAGGCCACACCTCCTACTAGTGGCAATTCCCATGGTGCAAGCGTATTCAAACCACCACAATGCATCAAAAGAAAATGGCAGAGAGATATAGAGAAAGATGCTGCATGTTATCCTCTTGTAGCACGGTGCTGCAACCCCTCCCCACCACACACACTCATAAATCCATGCACATGTGCACACATGAGCAGATTTATTTATTTATTTATTTATTTACTATGTTTTAATTTTTTTTCCTTACGAACTTGGTACATACACATAATGTGTTTGACCAAATCCATCCCCATCCCCTCACATCAAATCCCTCCCCCTTCTTCCCTCCTAATTCCATCTGCATTTTAACAGAAACTGCTGAGTCCATTTAGTGCTGACTAGATGTGTGGGGTTGGTACAAACATCCAGGGGAGCATGGACAACCATCAAGGGTCAATCCATGAAGAAAGCTGGGCCCTCTGCACTGTAGTCATCAGTTGCCAGTAGTTCTTCAGTTGGGGGAGGGGAGCTTCCAGAGTCTCAACTCATCTATTCAGGGATTTATCTGTGCAGATTATGTAGATGGGATCCTAGACACCGTGAAACACATGAACACACAAACACACACACACACACACACACACACACACACACACACACACATGCACACATACCCCAAAATTTAAAACCCGAGAATGGTTTTTAAAAGGTTATACAACGTCCTAAATTCAGTTCCTTGGTGGCAAAATATTTGAATTCCACACCAGATCATAATACTATCTATATAAAATTAAATTATTCAAATGAATATTTGAAAGTTCAGCGGGTCTTTGTCTATTAAATAGCTCAGGCTGAACAAAATCACTTGGTGCCAATCCTCCCTAAGGCTGCACAAGATACATTGTAAATCAGTGTTCAAAAGCGTGAATCCACAGCGGTGAGGGTATCATCAGAGATCGAGGAACTACAGGATAGGGTACGGAGGCTCAGTAGACCAGACAGGTGGATCATAAGCAAAGAGCCTGGAAAACGGGCCATTCATACCTTGACAACCTTCAAAGACTAGGGGAAATGCAGGGATAGGAACCTCCCGAAGTTGGAATAAAAAAAGTTTAAAACATTTACAGAACACTTAGGTTCTAAATACAGTGTGGATTGGAATCTACAGTGTGAAAAGGCATAGGAGAAGTAGTATCCAGTTTTACCCTTGCTGTGACAAAATTGTGTCATTTAGGGACTAGAGAGATGGCTCAGCTACTCAGAAACCTTTGCATCCTCACAACTGACTCTGGCTCTGGGAGATCTCACTCCCTCTTCTGGCCTTTGCAGGTACTGCAGCCACATGACATAACACAAAAAAGACCCATGAACAAAAGTAAAAATGCGAACTTAAAATGAGTCATTTAGTTGATGTTAATGCACCAAGGTTTGTAGAGAGAATCTCTTCTCAGCATCAACTGTCAATAAAAAAAAGTCTATGACCTATTAGCTGAGCAGGAAATAGAAGGCGGAACACTGCAGGAAGAGAAGATTCTGGGTATGAAAGGAGACACAGGGAGGGAAGCTGTGGCAGATGCTAAAGGAGATGTTGAGGAAGATGCTATGAAAGGTGATGAAAGCTCAGTAAATAACCATGTAGAAGACACAGAGTAGTTTGAATGGGTTAAATAAGTTAGTCCGGGAATGAGCCAAAGTTTGTGGCTTAGGAATTTGTTAATAAATAATTAGTTTCAGAGTTGACATTGTGGGAGACGGAGCTGGTAAGGAAAAAAAAGTACTTTTTCTTTTCCAAAGGTTAATTTCTCCTAATTATTTTCATATGATTATGTACGATGCTAATATATGGAAATCATGTGTAGGCTTTATGGGACATTGCAACTATCCTGGAGAATTCTAAAATAAATGTGTTTTTTAATTCAAATTCAGTAATGATATTTTTTCCACTTCCATTTTTCAAGTCTCTGTCTATTCTAAAATATATGTGTTTATTTTATCTACAGTAGAAAATGTCCTTGTGATGTAATGAAACATTAGTCAGTCCTACTAAGATGCTTTCTTAGTCTGTTAACCTCAGGCACTGAGAGCTGTGATCACTTAAGATGGGGCCCAAAGCACTTTGGGGATCTCGAACTGATGAGCATGGGCTTGTGGTCACATTCACCCCCAAAAGTGACCACACACACACACACACACACACACACACACAGAGCGGGCATCACTGACTTTCTATAGCTCAGCTAGAGCTGTGGCTTTGAGATCCTGGAGGAGGTGGCACTGGGTTTATATGGCCTTACACTTTGGCACAAGCAGACAGCCACACTCACAACTCTCCCTCTGGTCCCCCTCTTCCTTCACAGTGAGTTCCAACACAATTTGTTATTTCTGATTTTATCCATCCAGTCTGGGCATCCCTCTTCCATAACTTAACTTTTTTGTTCTCTCTCTCTCTCTCTCTCTCTCTGTGTGTGTGTGTGTGTGTGTGTGTGTGTGTGTGTGTGTGTAAGAGAGACTCTGTGTGTGTGACAGAGATAGTGAGAGAGAGAGAGAGAGAGAGAGAGAGAGAGAGAGAGAAATAATTAGTTACCAAGTTAACACATCTGCAAGCACACACATGTGGAAGCCCAAGGTACATTCAGGAAATATCCTTAGTGTCTTGTCTGTCTTGTTCACTGTGACAGCAAATCTCACTCACAGGCAAAGCTCCTTTTGGTATGGGACAACTTTCCAGACAGCTTGCTCTGTGCATCCTGCCTCTGCCTTCCAAGATGGTCTCCACATCCACGGGGCATTTATGTAAGTTTCTGGGGAGCGAGTGCTTAACTCTCTCCCTAGCCACTTCCAGAACTTTCTGTCCCAACTCCCCTTTACCTTTCTTTTTGAAATTTTTCAAGTATGCTTGACAAATGGAGACTGTATACATTTGAAGTATGAGGTGTAGTATTCGGATCACATTATACATTGAATAGATATTGTAAGATCAAGTTCTCTCTGTCTCTGTCTCTGTCTCTGTCTCCCTCTCTCCCTCCCTCCCTCCCTCTCTCTCTCTCTCTCTCTCTCTCTCTCTCTGTCACTCTCTCAGATCCACTGTCTTAACATACTCCACATACACAAAATCCCAGTGACAATCAGTTCACAGTTCCCAGGCTCTGATGTGTTGTTCCTTCCGTAACCGAGTGATGTTGTACGTTCTGTACAATCTATTTCTCAAAAGGGAAAATGAGCATGTCAGTCACCCGGTTAAAACCCTCAAATGGCTCCATTTCACTTAGGGTAAGTTGGAAAGCCCCTAGTTGAAGTCCCTCTGTTGATAGACAGATGCTGTTCCAGAAAGACCAAAAGCTATGACACACCATCCTGAACTTGGGAAATCATAAGTTTAGCTTCTTGTGTTTGTAAACTGAACGGAAAATTGGGTTTACAAGACAAGGAGAATGTAAAATTTCGTGTTTCTAGAATACTCAGTCACATATGCTATAGAGCGGCTGAATTCAGGGTTCGACAGTGGTGTGGTTGGGGGATTCATGTGTGTGTATAAGTTGAGTGCCTGTTCCCAAGTTCGAGGGCACATAAGTGTGTACATACGTGCAGAGATGAGTAGAATGTGCATTCTCTTCCTCACTACTCTCCATCTCTCAGTGAACCACAGCCCACCATTTTGACTAGTGTGGCTGGGGAGGATACCCTTGGCAATCTACCTGCTTCCACCCTACAATGTTGCAGACATGATTACCAATGCCTGGAGTTTTACAAAGGTGCAGAGAGAATTTGAACTCTTTGGGCTTGCAGAGCAAAGGCTATTGCCCACTGAGCTATCTTCCCAGTCCCCATCAGGATATGGTCTATCGCAACTTTCATGCCCTGCCTTCTGCTGTGTGTGTCTCTCTGTCTGAAGGGATATTCTCTCACAGAAACGGGTCCACCCCCACATGCCTCTGTGCTTACACTCAGAACAGGGTGTCTCTTTTATCAGGAGATCTAATTCAGATGTGGACATGTTCTGATTGCAGCCTCTGAGGTACAGAGAAAACTGGTTGCATCTTCAAACTTGGGCTTTCTTACCCTGTGAACTGAAAGCTGGTGTCCCTCCCAGGAGGATGGAGAAAAGGAGAGAAGGATGAGGGAAAGAGAAGGAGGCAAAGGTGTAGGGGAGAGGTTGAAGTCACATTAAAAGTTCCAAGTTAGCATCAAACATGAAGATTAGATAGGGAGAAATTGACCATGTTACTGCTGTCACCACACACACACACACACACACACACACACACACACACACACACACACACACACGCAGGCGCGCGAGCATCTGCTGTGCATCAGATGTCATTCCCCCACTAAATAAAATGCTCTGTTAGGCTTATCTGTCCCTCTCACGAGTATCCTGTAATTAATAACAGACCTTTAAAAGCCTGCTAGTCTGAAAGAAAGTCATTTGAGCATTTTCCTTAGCTGATGAATTACACGGACCAGTGGTCCTTGATAAACAGGCCTGTTCTAAAGAGATGCATGAGAAAAAGAAAACATTTCAAAAACAATTGATGGGGGATTAGATTCCACGTCTTGGGCCTCACTCAGTAGATTCTGTCCCCAGCAAGGAGCAGAGCCCAACTAGGACCAGCTGCAAGACTTGTCTTTCAGAGGGTGTAAGATCCAGAAGGGCCACTTCAGGGGCTCTGTCAGACCTCGCTTTTCCCAGAACAAATCCTGTTGCTGCACATGTTGAGCCACTGAAGCCGAAAGAGTGAGGACAAAACAGCCTCCTTTGGCAACCATCTCTCCTAAGGAAGATCCCCATCAGAAGTTTTTCACTGCTGCTTCAGGGCCTGATCATGGCTGTAATGGCTGTCTGTGGTGCTGAACTTTTCCTCATAAAGTTCTTTCTAAAGAGTAATTTGTCTCCTCTTCCTTCCCATGGAACCCACCATGCCATTTACATAACAGATGTCAGTGTATCTTTTTAAAGAGAACACAATTCAATTCAATTCTACCCTTGGCATTCAAAACGCTTGTCATTTTCATAGTCAAGTACTTCAGAGTGCTGACTCACTGCTGAATAAAAATCTCTTCTAAATCAGTTCCTCATCAGACTCAGGTATGATTCATCATGGGGCACATCTCTGCACCATTTATGAGTCTACAGAATCAAGAAAGCAAGATGCATGCTGCATCTCGCATAAACTGGTTAACTATAACCTCTGATCAACTCAGCATCACTTGAAGAGAGAAAAAGACAGACAGACATACACACACACACAATAGTGTTATTATGTAGGTCTGTGGACAGGCCTATGAGGAATTGCCTTGATTGTTGACTGACTTAGGAGGATGAAGCCCACTGTGGGCAGCACCATTCCCTAGGCAGGTCGTTCTGAGATGTATAAGAAAGCTAGTTGAGCCAACAAGTAGAGTCCCTTTGTGGCATCAGCCTCAAGACCTTTTTGTAGTTCCTAATCTATAGTTCCCCTCCATGACCTGAAATTTGAAGACAAAATATTTTTCTCCCCTACACTACTTTCCATCCAAGAATTTTATCACAGCCACAGAAAGGAAGCCAGAACAGACTCCATGGGGCAGGAGGGAGAACTGATGCCTCACAGATACTCAGGAGTCTGTGCTTACAGCCTCTGGCTCTTCTATCACTGTAATCCACAGTGACCTGGGAAGGCTCAAGAGAAGGATGGACAGGCTGCATTACCTACGAGATGAGACAGTCACTTCTGTCCTTATTCCATTACAAGAAAAAGTGCTATTGACCCAGTGGTTATAACGTTTAGCAGTTGGAACAGAAAGAGGGGAGGGACTTAACGCTTCCCACAGGGCCAACAAGAGGACCTGAGGAAGAGGTGAAGCTGGAACTCTGTAGTACATTTCCTGTGTGGGCTGGCTTCCCCCACCTACTAACCAAAGAGAAGGTTCTAAGTCAAGAAAGAAAGAAGAGCGCCACAAGACGAAAGAAACCCAAGTATCTCAATAATGCCCCTGACTCAGCTGCACTGCCCAGAGTTTTGTGAGTCTGTGGATATGTCCATGTGGAACTGCTTTGATTGTTCACTGACTTAGGAGGATCATGCCCATTGTGGGCGGTACCATTCCCTAGGCAGGTGGGTTCTGAGCTGTATAAAAATACCCAGTCTCGGAGCTTGTCTGATGCTCATGTGGTGTTTTTTCGTTTTTTTTTTGTTTTTTGTTTTTTGTTTTTTGTTTTTTGTTTTCTAACTGACAGAGAGGGATACAGTATTGCCTACAGCGAACCATTGAGCCTGCTTCACAAAACTCAGCATCTTACTGCAAAAGAACTCAAGGAAAATTCCAGATCTCATTAAACAGATAGTGGCCACCTTCCCCCCTTCTCCAATTTCTAGTCATTAACGAATTTTAAAGCTCCTGTCATCCCACCTTAACCACAAAACACTCTGTTCTTCATAAAAGTGCTGGCACTCAAGAAGTGCAAGCCAAGAGACACAGGACAGAGGTAACAAATCAAAACACCCACTGCAGTTCCCAACTCAAATGCTTACAGAGGCCTTGTCAACCTTGAGTCAAAACAGGAATCAAGTTTCTCTCATTACCTACCCTTTAATTGTCAAAACATTTGCATGTCTAAGTTCTTTCTGTTAAAGGGGTGGAGGGACTTCTTTCTACTTTATGAGCCATTTACTTTAGTGTTGTTAAGCAGAGAAGAGGACAATCCAGTCGACCTTTACTCTAATAGGTGACTGATGTATGCATGAGGCTGTCCCTATTTCTCCAGTAACTATAAACCTAGATGCCTTTTCCTTTAAGGATATAGGAAACGAGCCTTCTACCCCATCCTTCCTTTCTAAATCAGCAGTTCTCATGATCACTCTGGTATCCACCTCCTACTAGATCAGAAAGATTGGCTACGATAACTTCTGCCATTAAGGATGAGACCCCACTGTGGGATGGAGAGAGGGCTTAGCAGCTAAAAGCACTGGCTGCTCTTGCAGGGGTCTCAGTTTTGATGTCTTGCACCTACCTGGCAGCCCCCACACTTCTGTAACTCCGGTTTCAGGGAAGACTTTCTGATGGCTTCTCTGAGCTCCAGGCATGCCCAAGGTACATATACATGCATGCAAATAAAACACCCCTACACACACACACACACACACACACACACACAGACACACAGACACACAGACACACACACAGACACAGACACAGACACACACACACACACACACACACGCACATATATATATATATATATATATATATATATATATATATATATATATATATATATATATATATATGTAAGCCTTAGAAGACAAGGAGGAAAAGGATATAAGAAGAAAGAGAAGAGAATGAGGCAGCCCTATGAAAGCCACAAAAACACATTATTCAATTTTTTTTATTTATTTACTTTATTTATGAGTACACTGTAGCCATCTTCAGACACACCAGAAGAGGGGATCAGATCCCATTACAAATGGTTGTGAGCCACCATGTGGTTGCTGGGATTTTAACTAAGGACGTCTTGGAAGAGCAGTCAGTGCTCTTAAGCGCTGAGCTATCTCTCCAGCCCCTTGATTATTTTAACTTTGTAGTCCATAAGACCAAGCTCTTACTTTGAAGGAAATGCCGGGTGTGTATGTGCACACTGTATATTATTAATCCGGTGCAGATGTGTAGAGACAGGTGGATCCTGGGGCTTGGGGGGCCAGCCTATCTAGCCTAACTGGTGAGATCCAGGACAATGGGAGACCTTGTTTCAGATGATGTGGTTGGTGTTCCTGAGACTGGCACCAGTCTTTGACCCTCCAGAAACATGTGCACCCAACCGTGAGTACACATGATGCATACATTACATAAATGAAAAATGAAATGTGGAAATTCAATAAAGAAAGCTCCTTTCCAGCTGGTGGGGTATAGAGAGGATTGCTTCTCCGAGTATAGTTATCTCTGAAGAGGAAGTCAATAAATGACTCAGACAAGAGCCTTTGAAATATCAGCTGCCAACCCAGGCCCCAGACCTCCTCTCTGGCTGCAATTACCTTCTCAATTTGTCTCCACATTGTCTCTTGGGTCCCAGGTTTCCCCTTCTCCATAGCTCTGCCCTACTTTGAGCCTAAGAACCCAAAGAGCTAGCCAAGAAAGGAGGGGAGAAAGGACACCTAGGGCTGGAGAGGAGGCTGCCAGTAATCCAGTCATATACACAGACCATTCCATTGGCACTCAGTCCACGATTGCCAGGCAATATCACTGAGCTGGATGCCCAGGAGGCAAGGCACAGTTTAATAATCAAATAGGTGGCAGTCTTTATCACAGTAAGTTCAGCCAGCTGTGAACACAGTCAGAACACTGAAGAAGATGACACCTGACTGTGAACTCTGAACTCCTGAGTCCGTGTGCATGCTTGTGTAGAAGGACTGTGTGTCTGTGTGTGTGTGTGCATGTGCATTGTCATTTAAGCTGGGTTTCTTTCTTTTATTTTCTTATATTATTAGTCCCAGGACTACTTCATGACTTAATAAATCTTTCCAATATTTCTTCCGCTGGGCCTGTTAGCTCTAAAAATCGCTGCTGGTCACCCAACGATGTGCTTTACCTTCTCAATTATTTCATTGGACTTGTGGGTGAGACCATTTCTGTGAAGCCCAAGAGACAAGAAGATAATAGAATCCCCACCTAGGCAAAGGTAAGCGGGTACAACATTGTCTGATATGATTCGGGGTGGCCGAGAACGCAGATAAGAGAAGGTGATGTGAGAAGTGAGCGCAAGCTGGACACACAAATGGGACATTCAACCGCACACAACAACCCCCCAAACAAACGGTGCTTGCAGGTTTAGGCTTAAAAGTACCCTTCCACGGAGAGCCCAAAGAAATCAGTACTGAGTCTGTTGGGACATTGAAGAGAATAGAAAGCCTTTGCCTCTGCTCTCAGTAGAAGAGACAGCAGTAAAATGGGTTATGGATGTGTAGGGCTATTGGCAGACTCAGATTTAAAGAAAAGAACTTTATTCATCGGCTTTGATTTGAAATCTTTATTATTGCAAATGGTGGTTATTAGATAAAGATGGTCACACATCCTCTATTCAGTCACAATGGCACTTTCAGCCCATTTTGACTGGTTATGTGTTCATGGATTAAAAGCCTTTTAGTAATATCTACTAAACATTTTTTTGCTTCCTCCCAGGGCAAGGTAGTAGCAAACCTCACTGTATGGCCAAGATCTGAAGCCTGGACCAGAAAGATAATGGCCCAAGGTTTACACAGCAGGTGGGAACGATCAATTATACCCCCACAACTGACAGCACATCTCTGTTATGTGATCAGCAGAAGTGCTGGAGTTAACCTGGATTTCGGGACCAGCAGATAACCGCTGTGCCCACTTGGGATTCTCCGGGTGCAGGTCTATCTCTTGGGGCAACAGGCAGGGAGCATCCTACCAGCAACTCTGAGGAGCAGCAGGAGGACACTTCATGGATACCAGGGCAGGAGAGAAGAGAGGAAAGGTGTCCTTCTCTGGCTCATAGACAAGACGGCAGAGACCTGAGTACCTACTTCTAACTGATTACAGGGCCACTCCCACCATGTGTGTATGAACTCTGCTGGGGTCTCCAGTCTATGATCATATTCACTTTAGGTCCATCATTTCCTACCAGAAGGAGCTACATCTACCAGATCCATCTAAAGTGACACTGAGAAGCAGGCAGGTTACGGCGTGGAGGACATGACTAAGTAGCATCAACACAGAAATACACTTACATGCATTACAGACATGCATGACACATATATCCGCATGCATATGCACACCACGAACAAGTGAAGACATGCATGCATGAACATATAAGCATACATACATGGAACGGACTGATAATTTTATAAATACACATATACATATTAGCATGTGTGCATAGTTTCACACATGTGATATCTTTATACTGAATATATACAATACAATATATATATATACAAAACATATGCACACACACATACATATATATATATATATATATACATATATATATATATATATATATATTCCTAGTTTTGTGGTATCTGATTTCTGTATTCACCTTAGAAAGAGTCAGCCATTTGGTGCCCATTCCTAAAGCTTTTTCTTTTAAAATGCATGACTGCAAATAAGCAGGTCACTAGGTCAGTAAAGTGTCTGCTTCACATATTAATCTGCCTCTCTACAGCTTTGATAAAACCCTCTAGCCAAAAACAACTTGTAGAAGGAAAACAGATCTTTGGCTTGCACCTTGGCTTACCAGCTTATGTTGGCATTCAGACAGGAATTCAAGGAGAAAACTATAAAGGATTACTGCTCACAGCCTTACTCAATAGCCCATGCTTAGTTGGCGTTCTCATGAAGCCCAGACACCCTGGCCTAGGAATGATGACACCAACAGTAGGTTGGGGCCAGCTTCATCAACTGTCAGTCGAGACAGTCTCTCACACAGTAGGACACAAGCCAATCTGATGGAGGCATCTCTTCAGTTGAGGTTCTCTCTTCTCAGGTGACTCTATGTCAAGTCTCTTCTAAGTTATGTCAAGATGTCAGTGAAAACAAACCATGATACCTCATAAGCATGAAGACGTGGGTTTGATTCCTAGAACCCACATCAAAATGTGAGTGGAGAAAGCTTCTAATGGCAGTTGGGGAAACAAGGACAGGATCCCCAGGATCTGCTGACCACCACAGCTGGCATGATTGGTAAGCTCCTGGCCAATTAGAGACCCTGTCTCGAAAAAACAGACAATACCAGAGGATGAGGCCTGAGGTTGTTCTCTGAGTCTACCTGAATGTGAAGTTATATACACACATCTGCACACATATGCATCTACACACACCCATGCACCGACCTTAGATAAATAGATGATAGATGTCAGATAAACAAATGATAGATAGATAGTAAATAGGCAAATTATAGATAGACAGATAGACAAATGATAGTAATAGATAGAGAGATAATACATAGATAGTAAGTAGATGGATGGATGGATGGATAAATAGATGATAGATGATAGACAAATGATAGATTAGATAGATAAGATAGACAGCCAGGCAGACAGACAGATAAGATAAATAGACAGCATTGTATTTGAATGCAACTACTACAGAACAGATTGGAGTCCCCCCTCCTTCCCTTTCAGAACATAACCTGTGTTACAGGGGAACTCACAACTTCCCCGCAGGATACAAGCATCCTATTCCAGCAGAGACAGGAAACAAGCATCCTATTCCAGCAGAGAGGTGGAAAAAGATGTTTATGTTTCCCTGTACCTTTGTGGGTCAGCACTGTGTATCACAAGATGAAAAACATGCAACCGTAATTAAATGTTAATTTTGCTGTGGCAGAAAATAAAAAAAAAAAGGCACCTCAGTTAGCAAGGAAGGCAGCTCCGACCAATGACTACATTTGACCCAAGCTTTGCTGAGCCCTGAAGTAAGAACTGTGGGTCCCAGGAGGCCCGAGCTCTCACAAAAGACTCACTCGAAAAGGTTCTCTCCCTACACGAGTGATAGTTCTCCTTTAACTTTAAGCAACTTCTGTACTGGCTGTGTCCTCCCTGCAGCCCGTGAGGTCATTGTGGTGATGTAGGTTCCTGAAGAATTGGATCTGGCCGGTAAAACAGTGTAGATGTGGATTGTAGGATGGTTTTCTGCCTGCTGGTATACAGACCAGCCCAGAGATGCAGAGATGAGGGGCAAGGATGACGAACATCCTTCCTTCCCTGGGTCCTCTAGAACCTGGGCCCAATACCCAGCATTAGCTTTGCTCCCTTAGCTACCTAGTTCTGGTTATGTTAACATAGGGTGAATTCTGCACTTTTTAACTTACATGAATGTCTAGCAGCTTATGTTATGTGACCTGTCCTGGGTAGACCTGAACTATGTGTGTTCACTTCATGTAGGCCTCCAACTCCAATCCATTCCAGCCAGGTCTACATTATCATGTCTATTCAGGAGCAGAGGAGTGGCTCAGACAACTCTCTCAGTGGAAAGCCCACTCCAGCATGGGTGATACTCAAAGTAGCTTCATCCTGTAGCTTTCAGCCCAACTAGCAGGTAGCTCCACCCAAGAAGCTCCCTTCATCTTGACTGCCCCCGACCCCCGGGGCAATTGTTCTCATCCTATTGTTCTTTGGAACAGGACCTGAGTGTCATAATCTTAGAGAATCTAAGCCTTATAGGTTTCTTAAGCTTCCTGAATATTCTGAGCTTCCTTTTCCATCCAGAAGGGAATGCTTCAATTCCAATGGATTCCCAACACAAACCATGAATAAATAAATGTCTAGAGGTCATTCAGTCAATGTAACTAAAGCCAGAGCAAAGAACGTTCTTGCTGAGTACTGTCCTTTGGATACCAAATGTCTCCCAAGGTCTCGTGCTAAGGGAGGGAGTGCTGTAGACAATGACTGTTGTTTCCCCAGCATCACATCCTAAGACCTAAGGTGTTCAGTGTGAAACAGCCAGGATCGCTGCCCAAATCCCCAGCCTCAAAGAAGAAGATACAAGAAACACAGAGAGGAAAATAACTAAACTTGCAACAACCTCGCCTGCCACTTACAAAGTTGTGATTTACATGAACAGAAGAAACTACATCTCCCAGCTCCACTCTTTCCAGAGGTTACTTTAGCATTAGCTCAAAATTTCAAACCACAAGCAAAGGGGGCCTAGAGTGATGCTACCGAAAACTGAGTTGAGCAAACAAAACTGTTTAATGGAGATGCACTGGAAACACAAGGGAGCACGCAGCAGGCTGGGCTCAGTACTACCCCTCAGGCTGTTGCCGACTCCCTTCTCCACAGAGTGGACCTGCCTTTGCAGGCAGAAATTCACAAGTTCTGCCCCTCTAAGCAGCTCTGAAAAGCTCCCAGGGGAGTTAAGAAGGACTTCCCACACCATCAGCCCTGTCTCCTCTATGCTGACGTGAATGAGACATGAAACTTTGGGGAAGTGGAGAGAAGAGAGGTTCGACTATCAGAGAACAGTACTCACAGCTCTGTACATAAAGACCCATCCTGAATTCTCAGATTGTGATAAACAGAAAGGGAGGAAGGAGACCCACACTGAGCAGTCCTGGGGTTGAGCAGATTTAACTTGTGTCTAGCACGAAGACAGAAATAATCCGAACATTCAGTGCCAAAGTCCCAGGAGAAGCTACTGCAGTGGCTCCAGCAGCAGACATCCCTCTAAGAGTTGGCTGCTCATCCTATCAAGAATAGTACTCGCTTAAGTACAGGTTCCTGACTACATATGGGTCCTGGGATATTCAACCACTCAATCCAGAGAGCTGAGAGCTATGACAGGATCTACAGGGGTTATCTCAGGGCAAGCATCTCCCCTTCTGTGTGGAAATTTCATCCCCACTGAGCTTGGGCCAAGTTGAGAGCAGCAAGGGATTCAGTGTGAGTGCCCTAAAGTGGCTACAACACATGCTCATACATGGGGGATAGCACAACAGATGCTCTTTCTCTCAGCATTCTTGAAGGTGAGTGTCTAGATCCTAAGTGTCAGTAGGGCTGTGCGTGCACACACACATGCGCACGCACACACACACACATACACACACACAGAGAGAGGGAGAGAGAGAGAGAGAGGGAGAGAGAGAGAGAGAGGGAGAGAGAGAGAGAGAGAGAGAGAGAGAGAGGGAGAGAGAGCTCCCTGCCCCTCCCCTTGTTTCTGCAGGATGCCACCACCCTTTGCTTGTGGACAGCTCGTCCATCCCTGCATCTTTTGTCACATACTGACCTCCTCTGCTTCCCATTCTTCTCATGGGCTCAGAAGTCAACAGCAATGGAGCGGGAGCCAACTCCAGTCCATATGGGATCAGCTTCACTCAGCTACAATGGGTAAGGCCCTGCCTTCCAATCAATGACACACACAGACTTTTGCATGCAAAGATGTCAACTCATCATTCTGAAAGGAGACAACATGTTCTTCACCAACACTTCACCCAGCGCAAAGCCAGAACGGTACACTTGGCTATCAAGACTGATTCTAGTTAGTTGAACTGCAATTAATTTTCTAATCAGTTCCCTTACTGTCGTAACAAAGTACCTGACAGAAGAAAAAAGAGGCTGCCACTGTACACTGAGCTCCCACCATATAGAGAACCAGGCTGGAGTCAGGGACACGTAGACCATGAACCTTCAGTCTGCCTCTGTGGCTCTATGGCTGCCAGCTTATCCCCGTGTCCAAGATGTTCCACAATCCCTTCGCAAAATGTTGCCAGCAACTGAGGTCCAACTATTTAAACATGTGTACCACTTAAACGAGAATTTCTACGAAGAAGCTGTCTGCAAAAGTTGACTGGCTGGTAAGAACTGCAGTGGTGAGGAGATGTCAGAATGTTGCTGATCCAGAGGCTATTTACCTGATATTTTTAGCCCCCAGAATTCTTTGCCAACCTCTTTGTCAAAACTAATCTATATCATAGATTTAAAAAAAAACTTTTTTGAATCTATTAGCTTAGTAAACCACTAGCTACCATCAATACAAAAGCTAAGTATGTCATCAGATAGCATCGTGGGGATATAGAAAAGATCCCCACCATTTGCTTTAATTCCCTTGCAAGTGTGCCCACCAACGCATTTTCATTTGCCTTGCATTATAACTTTCTTTGTTCTGTAAAACTATGAACTTCGTGAAACTGCATCCACACTAGAATAAAGGGTGACATAAATTTGTGTTCGTGGACCATGATCATTCTACATGGCTCCAGAATAAATCATCCTTAGTCACTTAAGGTGAGAGCTGTGTTTCTGCATTTACAGTCTCTTGAATTTTGAGTATCTTTGTCTCCTGCGTGAAGTCATGTGACTACAAGGTCCAATGTTTTTGCCTCTGATATGTCTAATAATAAGATGTTATGAAGCAATGGTCTTCACCATGGAAAAGAAATGGGGAAGGATGAAGGACTGGAAGGGAGGGCAAAGAAAGGAAGTAGCAGGGATGGGGGTGTTGACAAAAATCTCAGGGAAGGCAAATCCAGACATCACACATCAGACAAAGCTGCAGTTGTCCCAAGTTCACACTCTCCCTCGACTCAGAAGCACAGCATCTTTTCTTATAAGACCTGCTCTATGCTACCTCCCTGAAGTAAAGACAAAGAGACTGAAGGGCAAACCATGGAGGCCAGACTCCAGTGAGAGTGTAATGAGCCTGAGTAGTAATCAGCCCCTAATGGGAACACCAATAGCAGTACCGACACCCTGTCAAACAAGTCTGCAGAAGGACTGGAGTTCTCTCATGGAAATCCAGAGAAGCCAGGAGCCCTGTGCTGTCTGAGTCACACCAACACCCAGAGTCCTCGAGCAAATGAAGAAATCCCAGAGCACACCTGGACAATCCTCACCAAACACAAGAGCCCTCTAGCTTTGGCACTCAGCTGGGGACAGGTGTCAAGGGACTGAAGGCTTTTCTGAAGTGATAAGAATCTGCCTCCCACCGAGCCTAGTTATACATTTAAAATGGAAATAATGGAGCATTTCCCACCCACTAAGTGGCTAATGGTCCCGCTAATCACCAGGTCTCCCTGAAGGAGCAATGTGAGCAGCTCAGACCTGACCCAGGGCTTCCAAAAATCCACACTTCTCTAGACATTTCCTGTAAAAAAGACTTTGCAACAAGGGAGTTGGAAGGGAGGTAATGAAGGGCTGGATTTGAAAAAATATGCCTTAATGCATCTATATAAATTCTCAAACAATAATAAAAGAGATTGAAAAGAAAGCACCTGGGGTTGGGGATTTGGCTCAGTGGTAGAGCACTTGCCTAGCAAGCGCAAGGTCTTGGGTTCGATCCCCAGCTCCGAAAAAAAAATAAAAAAAGAAAAGGAAAACACTTCATTCAAGGCCCACTGCCTCCTTTGGTCAGCAATTTGCTCCAGGCTGGTGAGATGCTCAGCAGGTCAAGGCACTTGCTGCCAGGCCTGAGATCCTGAGGTCCTCACATGTGCAGTGGCAAGCTCACACACACAAACTAATTAATTAATTAATTAATTAACTAATTAATTAGCTAATTGCTTAAAGTAAATTATCATTTCTTAATAAATAAAACATTATAAAGCTGTCGCTTGCATGAAAGGGTCTGCATTATTAGCTGACCCCTGATCCGTTCTCTCTCAGGCTCACCAAAGAGAGGACCATGTGGGACTATCACCAACCTGTGCTCAGCACCTGACAGAATCCTGAGTGTATCTGTCTGAGTAATGAAGGACACCCTGGGCATGCAAAACACCACACAGGTCCAAGACAGAAGGGTGACTCAGTGCACTTATGCAAAACCAAATTTCAGATGAGTTCAGTAGAAACCATGAAATAACACACAGCCCGCATTGTCAAACCTGAGCTTTCCCAGAATTAAAATTTGCCTGATTCGACCTAGCGATTCCAAAGACACCAGCAACCCCTTCTTGTCTCATTCTCATCCTTTCTACTCTATTTCTACTTTGTTTAATAATAATTTTAAAAGATCCTAAGTATTGAAGCAATACCCGTTTCACAAACAGGAATAAACAGGTGTCTCTTGTTAAACAAGTTGGTTTTAATCAATCTTGGTACTTTTAGACCTATTTGGGGGAGTTTTGTTGTTTAGTTTTTGTTTTTGTTTTCAACTTAATGCACATTGCTGCATCATGGAACAAAGACTTAGGGGGAAACACTGCAGGTTTGGAATTTGCCCTTGAGAAGCCCCTACAGAGATAGCCAGAGGACACTCTGGTTGTAGTCTGCTTTGTTCTGAGAGGAAAGAAGGGAGCTCTCTCTGGTTATAACAAACACCTGTTTCTCTTTTCTCTACTTGTCCCCAGATCCACTGTCCCTGCTTTGTATGCCAATATCCTGCTTTGGAGTTAAATAAATGAATCCATACCTGTGTGTGGTTGCATAAGCATAGGAGATCAGAGATCAACCTTCCTTCTTTTCCTCAGTCACTGGCTCAACTTCCTTCAGTGCTCAAGTTGACAAACCTGGGAAGAGGCGAATGTAGCTGCTTGTTTTCTAATACTAATTGGGTTGCTCAACTTAGTGTGCAGGAGAAAGTCTGCACCCAACTTCTGGGAACCTGCCCACAGTTAATTATGTTTGGTGAATAAAAATGCTAGCAGCCAATAGCTGGGAAGGAGAGACAGAGAGAGAGAGAGAGAGAGAGAGAGAGAGAGACAGAGACAGAGACAGAGACAGAGACAGAGACAGAGAGACAGAAAGGGACAGAGAGTGACAGAGAGAGACAGAGACAGAGACAGAGAGAGAGAGATGCTATTTAGGGTTCCTGGGCTTGGGTCCTCCAGCAAGCAGGACAGAGAGCTCCGCCATGCCTTAGGGGAGTGTGTAAGAGGGGAGACAGAGGCTGCCATGGAAGGGAAATAACATGCAGAAGGGAGGTCCTGGTTACAGAAGAAAGCACTTTGACCAAGCAATGAGGAACATGCCAAGCAGTTGTTCCTCCATGGCCTCTGCTTCAGTTGCTGCCTTCAAGTCTCTGCCTTGAGGTCCTGCCCTGAATTCTTCCTGATGGGTACTGATCAATCTGGAGTCAACCCTTTCCTCCCTGAGATAGTTCACACAGTATTTCATCAGAGCAAAGAGAAGTAACTGAGACAGTTCCACCCTGCCTTGCTTTGTTTTCTTGCAACAAAGTCTCACACTCACACCCCAAACATACCAGTCGAGTTGGTGGATCAGAGAACATCGGGGATGCATCTGTCCACCTCTCTGGTACCAGGCTTCCAGGCCAACATTTCTGACTTTTATTTTTTAACGTGGGTTCTAGGGACCGAAGTCACACCCTCATACTTTCATGGCAAACACTATACTGGCTAAGCCAGCTCCTTAGTCCAAGAACCGCACCTCAGAAACTTTGAAAGCCATTCCTCTGTCAGACCGCAGTCTCTCTTTAAGGCTCACGTTCTTTCCATGACAATGCCATGTGGGTTTAAATTTGTAATCAGAAGACAGGAAGCCATGTTGAGCTATGAAGGATTTTTGCATTGTTTCTCAATAGGGCAGCATTTTTCATTTGTAAAATATGAAGTTTCTGGAAGAAACCTTATATGCCTTATGCTCCACAAAAAAAGGAAATACCTTTTGTCCATGAAGTATAACTTAAGACCCGCAGTAATCATGAAGAAGGGAGGGGTGGATATCATCTGTGTTGTGTGGTCCTGAGAAAGGTCACATATTTAGCTGAAAATTATCAAACATTTAACGGTGAGAGGGGGAGATAAAAGAATGTAACTTTAAAATTATATTGACTTCACTCTTCTTTGGGCACAAACATTTTAAATAATATTCCATTGTCCTTCCTGGCATGTGTGTTTTAATTGTTGTATCACATCTACCTCCTGGGACATTGGTCCTTATTTGAGTGTGTGGTTGGTAATTGCTAAGGAGGGCCTGGGGAGGGGCTGGCAAAATGGGGTTTTGATAGGACAGAAGATGAGTTCAAATGAGGCTGGAAATAATTCTGGGTTTAGAAGGGCAAACACAATAAATATATCTGCAGGGAATGTGTCTGGTCACAGTAATATAAAACCAATCAATATCCCTTAATCCCAGATTGGCTATAATGTAGTCACAAGATGGCTGCTGCATCCCCAGAGATCACATCACACTCCTTCACAGCAGAACTCCAACCCTGGATGGGAGAAGAGTAAGAGAGATGAAACTGTCTTGGATAGCTCCCTATTCTTAACAGGCAGAAAAAAAATTTTTCTCAGAAAATTTTTGGTGTGTCTCAGTGAGTTTTCTGATGAACCTCAACATCAGTGACATACACAGAACAAAGCTAGCATGACTGATTCAAACTAATCAGGATGCCTTCCATGGATTAAAGGACAGAAAGTCAGTTATACTAATATCCAAATGAATCTGGCTATTTGCAGTGAGAATTTTGGTGTATTTAAAAACATTGAAATATTATAAGAGTATGTTTTTGTTTTAATCTAGGCTGTGGGGTATGGGGTTGCTTCCTATTGTCAACATTGGCTGACTATGATTTGCCTGGTGCACTAGTAGGGGTGTGATTTTGCCAGCATCAGATAGATTTTGCCAGTGTGTAACATTTGTAATGCTGGGGACTTTTCAGAGTACATATAAATGCTAGAGTCCCATAGGTGGACTGCTGTTGGTTGCAGTTTGTTAAATAATCATGACAAAAGAAGAAATTAAACATCCTGACAATGAAGATCAAACATGCCCCTCAAGGATCTCAATGCCCCTAATCAACAGGAAGTCGTCTAATGGTAATAGAACCCCTTTACCTCTCTCCTCTTTTCTCTCCTATCTAGTGTTAGGGGGTTGAATGTGAAAGAAAGGAGAAACTACAAAGTATCAAAAGGAAGGCTAGAGCTATTGAATGAAGGTCCATCATCAGCCACAAAGTATAAGGCGTGTGTATCAGGTAACAACAGAAACAATTTTAGGAAACCTACCAGTTGGATGCCACTGTGATTTTAATGGAATTTAGCAGCTCAGCAAAGAGGTATCTTCCCTTCCCAGTCATTTGGGGACATTTTACAATTCAAGGGGATATCCTTGTTTGTTCCATATGTCTCAGTCTCTCTCTCTCATTCCTCACAATCTGGTGTCTGAATGGAAATTTCTGGTTGTCCTGTGATGCAGACTCATGTGGGATTTCGTTAAGGCGAGTCCCGAGATATTTGGAGAGATTACGAGTATGACTCAGTAGACACTGATGGTGTGCTTGCATTGTTTGCCCTGCAATCCCTCCTTGATCTTGATTCTCACTGACCTTCACTTTATTGAGGTGTGGCAAAGAGCTCCTGGTATTCCAGCTGGTTCTGGTCTCTCCTGTTGACTAATGGCAGTTTGGTGGAGGACTGACTGTTTCTGCTAGATTGTGCTACCAGTGCTGATTTGGGTTTGGTGACTTTTTTTTTTTTCAACTGGACTGGACTGCCGGTGTCCTGACAGCTCAGATTGGATTTGCCCCAAAGAACTACTTCTAAACAGGACCACATCCACTTGCCCTATTTACCATCTTCTCTCCACTACCTTTGGTCAGTGGGCTAGAAGGGAGCTCGATGCATTTGAGAACCCTTATTAAAGTAGGTTTGAAAAAAATCTAAGTCTACATGTATCCCCACATAATGAAGGGGTGTCAGACTCGTTTCCATTACAACTTCTTTTCCCTTGCATCTGTTTTTGCAACTATCTCCTCTTTAAAGAAAGTGCTCTGGGTGTTTTCTGAGGAAATATCGTTACATTCATGGATGTTTAAAAACATGTTTTCCCATTTGTGTGTATGCATATATGCATATGTGCTATGCGTGTATGTTTTCTTGTGTGTGACTTCCAGGCCAGAGGAACAATTTACATTGTTTTTGACCCAGGGTCTCTCTGTGGCCTGAATCTCACCAGTATAGGCAAGAAGGGCTGGCAAAAAAATCCCAGTAATTCTTCAACTCTTGGTACAAGAACTTTTACCCATGCTTAGTTTTTACCTTGTGTCCAGTCCTTCAGGCTTCACCCCACGCTGTCTTCCTCATCCCAAGCAGTGTGTTGGAAAAGGAAACATTAAGTAACTATTAGGAATAATGGCCTGACCAGAGTGATTCAAGCACCATAAGGGCATTACACACAAAGAGTGTGAATTCAGAGCATTGAGATGAAAATGTTAAAAGGAAACATGTGACAGCTTTTAAAACCTTCAGGACAACCCAGAGCCTATTAGGGTAAGCTGAAAACTGTGTCTTCATTCATTCAAGACAAGAATCAATAGAAACCCAAGCTTGTGTCAGCTTATTTCCTATGAAACTGCATAAGCTTGTTTCTTATTTAAGAGGCATAAGCCTTTTTCCCTCTGATGCTGCCCCTACTACAACAAATGAAGTAGGAAACGGCTCCCTACAGCTCTGGGTTTGTGTGTAGACCAGTACCAGATAGTCTCTCATCCCTGTCCCAACCCAATGTCATATAGGCACTTCTAGTTGACCAATTGACAGCAATTGCTGGCTGTCACTTCTGAAGATAGTCAGGAACAGGAACGTGCAAGGTCACAGAGCAGAATGCATTGATTTTCATCCTGAAATTGGGAAACATAATGCTCACATTTCCTATTCCATTAGATGGGAAAGCCTTGTGCATAGACGGCTCTTTTAGAGATGTGTCTCTCTTTGGTCAATAGAGCAAGAACTGCACTAAGACCAGTATTATCTTGAAAAACATCTACATGAGACTGGTCTCCAAGACAAGATGTTGTGTGTGTGTGTGTGTGTGTGTGTGTGTGTGTGTGTACACTCGTGACTTGTGTATGTGCATGCATGTAGATGTCAGCGGACAATTTTGGGTGTCATTCCTCTTTGAAATAGTTTTACTTAGTCGGGGAGGACACATACATGCTACAACACATATGTAGAAACCAACGGACATGTTGTAATATTCAGTCCCATCTTCCACCTGGTGAGTCTTGGGGATTGAATTCAGATCCTCAGGCTTGGTGGCAAGTGCCCTTGCATGCTGAGCTATCTTGCCAGTGCCTGTCTTGGTTTATGAGGTAGGCTTTTCTCACTGGGATGTGGGAACTGTTGCCTTTGATGGTTTGGGTGTGTGTGTGCCTGTGTGCCTGCCTGTGTGTGAGGGCGTGTATGTTCAGCCCAGGGAGAGGCAGCTTTAGAGGGCATGGCACAGTTGGAGTGGATGTGGCCTTGTTGGAGTGAGTGTGTTACTGTGGGTGTGGGATTTAAGACCCTCATCCTAGCTACCTGAAAGCCAGTATTCTCCTAACAGCCTTCAGATGAACATATAGAACTCTCAGCTCCTCCTGTATTATGCCTGCCTGGATGCTGCCATGTTCCCACCTTGATGGAAATGGACTGAACCTCTGAACTTGTAAGCCAACCCCATTAAATGTTGTCTTTATAAGAGTTACCTTGGTTATGGTGTCCGTTCATAGCAGTATAATCCTAAGTAGAACATTGATTATTGGGTGGTCAGTGAACTTCAGTGGCCCACAGGTCTCTGTTTCCCTGATTGTGGGGTCAGAGTGCATGCTACCACTTTAGACATGTAAGTTGGCTCTGGGGATCCAAGCTCAGGTCTCCATGCATGTACAGCAAGCAGTTTACCTACTGACCCATATCCTTTAGCTAACAAATAGTTTTAAAAGGAGATAGAGATAGACCCCAGGTGCCTGACATCAGGCAAGCTGAGCTCTGGTGCACACAAATGCAGTAGTTGTAGGGTGAGGGTCATGGAACAGGGGACATTAGGGCCTAGGAGACATAACAGGGACATGCTTGGGACTTACATTGCTTGTGCTGCCTCCACACAGAAGCCTGATGATACCGTTGCAAGCTGTAGGAGAGCCATCTCCATCATTAGAGGTTGCTGTGATATAAATGTCTCCACTACCCCACCCTTAGGAAGATGTCACCAAAGATGACATCATTGGGAAGCAGCACTATGGAGGGTGTGACTTCAGTCATAAAAATGGACTCCTCCTCTGTGTTATTGATGCACCTATGTTTAAAAAGAATCCCCAGAGAGCTTGCTGGACCTTCTCAGCCCAGGAAAATATAGGCAGAATGCACCATCTACAAGCCAGATAACAGTCTTCAGTAAATTAGCCAGGGCTCTGATCTTGGACTTGAAGCCTCATTATCAGCCATCTAGTCTTTGAGACTGTAGTGACAGCAAGCTGGCTGGTTCCTGGGTGAGGCAGGGATCAGCCAGGAGAGGGGTGAACATACAATGTGCTTCTTCTAGTGAGAACAGAATGCAGATGAATGGTTCAAGGCTAAACAATATGAGTCACACGGCTAGGTTAATCTCAGGCCCAAAATATAAAGCAAACAAGAAAAATAAATTGTATGAGAGAGTTGGCAGACATGATCACTAATCTTGTTTCCTGACTTGAGTGTCTCTGAATTCAATTAAAGTGTACCCATCTGGGCACTCTTGTGAGCGATTTTCTTGATCACGTTATTTGAATCAGGAAGATTTGCCCTAAGTATGGGTGGGACCTTCTGGTGGCAACCCAGATTTAAGAATGTGAAAGAAGGTGGCTTTGATTTTTGCCTGCCTGCCTTCACTCTCACTGGCAAGTTCATCTCTCCTGTGGCTGCTGCATTCCTTTGCTAATATACGAACCACGTTCTCTGATATCTCATTGTAGACTGAAGACCAATGCCTCCAGGAAACTTATGTGCCTTCAGCTACAGGTTAAGATGGCTGAGCCATCAAGCATCATTGACTGAGCAGCCAATGAGGTTCTCAGTACCCTTGCATGAGACAGCCATTTTTAGATTATCCAGATAGTGTCCTGTAAGCTAAATTACCTTTTAATGTGTTTGGTGGTTTGAATAGGAGTGGGCCACCTTAGACTCATATGTTTGAATACTTAACCCATGAGGAGTGATACTATAAGAGGTGTGGCCTTGTTGGAGTAGGTGTGGGCTTGTTGGAGTAGGTGTGGCCTTGTAGGAATAGGTTTGGCCTTGTTGGAGAAAGTGTGGCCTTGTTGGAGAAGATGTGGCCTTGTTGGAGTGGGTGTGGCCTTGTTGGAGTGGGTGTTGCCTTGTTGGAGTAGGTGTGGGCTTGTTGGAGTGAGGGTGGCCTTGATGGAGTAGGTGTGGCCTTGTTAGAGTAAGTGTGACTTTGTTTGAGGAAGTGTGCCACTGTGGTGGCTGGTCTTTGAGATTTGTATATACTCAAAATATGCTCAGTGGTACAGACAATCCCTTTCTGCTGCCTGTTCATCAAGAACTTTGGGCTCTTCCAGCACCAACTCTGCCTGGATACTCCCATGATTCCTGCCATGATGTTAATGGACTGAACCTCTGAAACTGTAAGCCAGCTGCAATGGAATCTTTTCTATTAAGAGTTAACTTGGCTGCTGCATCTACAGCCATGAGCATGCTCAGGCTACAGAAGAGGCTTGCCTCTATTGTACTCCACTGTGGTAAAAAGAAGGTCCAGTTGGACCCCAATGAGACCAATAAAATTGCCAATCCCAACTCCCCTCAACTCACCAGGAAGCTGATTGTAGATGGCCTGATCATCTGGAAGCCTGTAACTGTCCATTCTCAGGCTCGCTGTCAGAAAAACACCTTGAAGGGCAGGCATATGGTCATAGGGAAGAGAAAGGGTTCTTCCAACACTTGGGTGCCTGAGAGGGTGACCTGGATGAGAAGGATAAGGATCCCGCACTGATTCTCAGGAGATAATGGGAATCTAAGAAGATTGACTGCCATAAGTATCACAGCCTGTATCTGAAGTTCAAAAGGAATGTATTCAAAAACCAATGGATTCTTATGGAGCAGATCCACAAATCGCAGGCAGAGGAGGCCCGCAAGAAGCTACTGGTTGACCAGGCTGAGGCTCGCAAGTCTAAGATCAAGGAAGCACAAAAACGCGTGGGAGGTGTGCCTATAAGCCAAAAAGGAGGAGATAATCAAAACTCTGTCCAAGGAAGAAGAGACCAAGAAATAAAGCTTCCTTCACATTTGTGCACAGTGACCTCACTGTTGACTCACATGATCAGTCATTAAAATAAAACAAGCCTTAAAATAAAAAAGAGTTACCTTGTCTCTGGTGTCTGTTCACAGCAATGGAAAACTAAGACAATGTGCATTCATTCTGCCATTTCTGTTTCTCTGGAAACCTAATAAAATAGCGCTCTAGAGAGAGGAACAAGTACCCACCAGACAACATAAATTCAACTTTACTTTTCTGCTGAACATGAAGTTGTTGTGGTTTTTTATTAAAAAAAATACAAACTAGTTGGCTTTTTGTTTGTTTGTTTTGGGGTGTTGTTGTTGCTGCTGCTGTTGTTGTCTTTGTTGTTATTGTTATTGTTGTTGTTGTTTTTAAAGAAAAAACACATTAAACCTCTTCATCCCTGACTGACTGGCAAACCCCTGAGCCCACATCAGCTAAAGCGATTAAGGCAAGAGGAATGTGTGTACACAAAAACATAAAGTTATTCCTGTCAAGTTCAGATGAGAGACAACATCGGCCATGTGGGCAAGCCTAGAGACTCAACCATTTAACGCAGACAAATCAGGACACACTGTCAGCAGCCCGTCTGGCCAACAGAGACGAGGGCCTGCCTGTTTTGTTGTTATTTTCTTTTATGAATTTTTGGAGCCGCTCTGCTCATTAATCGTGTTTATAATGTTAACTTTGGCACTTTTTTTCTTGGCTCATCAAATATTTCCTTAATGAACTGTCAGCTCACTCCCCCCCCCCATCTCCATTGCAATGACTTTCAAATTAAGTTCATCTGGACCACGGGGATTTTAGAACTCTATGATGACAGAAAACATGGGGAAAAGACCCTCTTTCATTGTATTTGAAGAAAGACATATTCATTCACCTGCCGCCTTCCCCCGGTGCTGACGGTTCCCAAGCTCAGTGCTGAGACCTCTGCTTCATGGGCACAATTAGAGCCGTGAGATGAGCACTTCCAAACCAGGAGGCATTATACTGACATGACCATATGGTGCTCCCTCACCTACAGCCACCGGCTTCCAAACTCCTGGTGTCCCTCCTCCCCTTAAAAGACAGCTGTTGGGATCCATGCTCAGCATCACTCATGCCCATAATCCAAAGCTCATACCTTTTAAAAATCAAATGTGTTTATATTATCAAATGTGTGAATGTTCTGGTTAAAAGGAACTGTGTGCACCACGTGCCTGCCTGATATCTGAAGAGGCCATGAGAGGGCATTAGATCTCCTGAAACAGGCTAATAGTTTAACTGTGAGCTATCATATGGATGCTGGCAATAGAACCTCGGTTCTCTGCAAGAGTAACAAGTGTTCTTCATGGCTGAGCCGTCTCTCTAAGCCCCAGAATCTGTGCCCTGTCCCTGGAGATGCTTTGCTCCTCTACAAAACCACATGGGAGACTTGGTGCTCATCCTTGAGAACTGACTTCACCCTATCAATGGAGAGGATGCCATGGATGGTGGTATTGTAGACACTAGGAAACTCTGAGGGAAAGTGCCTTGTATAGGGGAGTCCTATGAGAACCAAGACTGGAGGAGCACCCTGGACTGGATAGAGTTTGGGTTGGGCCATAGCAGAAGGTAAAAGAGTGATGGTGCCAAGGACATTAGAGCAGTTCCATGAAGTATCCAGTCTGGGGTCTTAGTTAGGTTTCCACTGTTGAGAAGAGACACCATGACTAAGGACAACATATAATCGGGGCTGGCTTACAGGTTTAGAGGGTCAGTCCATTATCATCAAGGCAGAGGGCTTGGCAGTGTGCAGACAGACATGGTGCTGGAGGAGCTGAGAGTTCTACATCTTCATTTAAAAGAATCCAGGAGCAGACTGTCTCCCGCATGCCTGGGAGAAGGATTTCAAGAACTCACCCCCACAGGGACACACCTCCTCCAAGAAGGCAAACCTCCTAATAGTGCCATTTCCTGGGCAGTGCATATTCAAACCACCACAGGGTCTCTTCACATATATGATAATTGCACCGTTGTTTAAAAGTATTGCTTAAAGACTCATGATGTTTGCGCGAAGAACATTCGTTGGATCTGGGTGGCTCCAAAACCCCAAGAACTTGAAGTCCTGTATCTCCCTGAAGTATGAAATTGGCATGTGTGCGTAGCCCCTCGCATCCTCTACAATATCATAATGTTAAGTGTGTGCAGCTCCAGTGTGCAGCCTGTAAGTGCCGGCATGTGTGAATTCTTGAGCTGCACACTCAACAGAATCAGGCTTGAGCCTTCTGTACTTTTGTTTATGGCTCGGAACTCTGGCCTAGATGGATAGTCAAGTAGTTCCAGGAAGGAAGATTGCTGGGTGCAGCCAAAGCCATGAAGGTATGGAATTTAATTACAGAGCTGAAGGAATCTGGTTAGTTTCTTCCTGTACACATGAGATATGAAGTCACTCTGTGCAGCAAATTGCAAAAAAAAAAAATCACAGAGAAGCGGCACATAGGATGCTTGTTTTACCTTAACTAGATCATGAACCCCGAACAGATTTAAATATCCATATGTACAGAGGAATCATTGCTTTTTGGTGCAGAGATGCCCATCTTTTTTAAGCACCCAGGGGAAGATCAGGCAGATCTGTGTGTTTGGTGTGAGAACACATCTCTTCCTGTGGAGTCCCCCTCATGACTACTAAGGTGGCCAAATGATCCCAAGTTCACCACCATTCTGCTCAGCCCCATAACAGATGAAGTAGAACACATGATTTGGGGAGATGAGATGTGCAGATTTTAGACCATCTCCTATGGACGGCAGAGAGCAGCGTTGAAAGGACTGGAGAAGAAATTGGCTGACCCCAGGCCTTTTCTCAGAGAAAAACCTGACAAACCACCCCACAATGTTCCAATTATGGGTGTTTCCTTCAATAACAGAGAGTTTAAAATAGCACCCTTGCCTCCCCCTCCTTCCCCCATGTGATGGGTGGCAGGCCCATGGGCCACCAGGCTTCTTTTAGGAGAAGCCTCTCTGCTTCCTTCAGAGCAGCTCTCCAAGTAAATAAATAGCATGTGCTCATTATTTAAATGAGGCTTAATTAATGCAGAACTCGCCCCCAAACTTTTCAAGACACCCATGGTAACAAGCTCCCAGCTCTCTTCCCCTCCAGTTTGTGATGTCAAGCTGAAGAGCTACATGTGAAAGAAGCTGGGAAGCTGATGACCCAACAGCAGTTTGACTCCATAGTCTCACAGCTTGCTGAAGTATCTCGGCCCCAAAGCCTGTGTTCAGACATTCTTTCAGGGGTAAAGGTGGTGTGGTTGGTGACATGCTCCCCAGAGAGCCTCTAAAGTTATAGAAGAGGCTCTACTCAAGAGACTTTGAGGCTGTCTCTAATTTACATTCCTGAACAAGCCCCGGCCCTAATACCAGCCAAAACATTTCATAAATAGTACAGCAAAAGGCACTGAGTCACGCTGACCTTTATTCATAGCCTCACGTCCTTGCTCAACAGATGAGAACACACCTCCAGAGTCCTGGAGGTAACAGCATTGTGCCTATGGTTTGAACAAGACAGGATAGAGGAACATGAGAGTTAAGGGTGCTGCTAAAATGGAGAGAAGCTATCTTCTGGGGTCTAGCCTTTGTCTCCTGATGGCTGAGCATCAGAAACATCAAAGCAACTGACACAGCCAAGGCTGCCTGCAGGGATAGTGCACGTTTTCCTAAAGATATCTCAGTCGAGGCTAAGAAACACATGGGCCTGAAGAGATAGCACATCTGTTAAGAGCATGTTCCAAACTCGCAGGGAACCCAAATTCTGTCCTTAGGATCCACTTAAGTAGCTCACAGCTGCCTGTAAATCAGTTCCTGGAACCTGAGGTCCTCTTCTGGCCTCCAAGGGAATCTGCAAACAATATGCATGTGCGTGCATGCGTGAACACTCACACAATTCAAACTGTCCTTACTGAGGGTCAGGAAGTATATGGCCTCTGGTTTCACACTGTTACTAATCCACTCTCATCCCTAGACCCAAACGGTGTAACTCATAAATCCATCTTGCAACTTTCTTTACAAAAAGAAAATCACCTAAGAGAAACAAGTGACAGGCTAGAGAGATGGGTCAGTCCTAAAGAGCAATGGCTGCTCTTGCAAAGGACCCGAGTTCCATTCCCAACACGCACGTGGCAGCTAACAACCATCCATAAGTCCAGTTCAAATGGATCAGACACCCTCTTCTGGTCTCTAAGAGTAACATATGCATATAGCACACGCACATGGGTGCAGGTACATATAAAATAACAAATAAATCTAAAAATATTTTAAATAAAACAAGTATATTCAATCACAATATTTTACCTAATTTTTAAACTTCACTTTATCCTTCAACCTTGTTGTAAATTATAATCTTTTGAACAATGGTGCCTGAAAAAGTCACAGAATTGTGTATAAAGCTCTCTCTAAATGCCCATGTTCAAACCAGAAACAGTGACAGTCACCTTCTCTGTGTAATAAACTCACTGATTTCCCCCTGTGGTGTAATAGGGGATCCAGCTTTACCTGAATGGAGGTCTCTGAGTGGGACAGGAACTGCTCAGGCTCTGACTGCACTATCCAGTGTCCCCACCACTGCTGACAAAGGACAGAGTCCTCCCTACGGGTCCCACAGACTCCAGATGCTGGTGCAATAATCGAGCCTCTTGATTTCCCTCTCTGTGAGGTAAAGATTTCCATTCACCTGGAATTCATCCAGAACCTTCAAGAGTAAGAAACATCCTGCAGAACAAAGCCGCTTCTCTGGCCCTCTCCAAGGTCCTGAGAACATCCACGAAGTCCAGTTCACTGAGAAGATGAGGGCACCCTGCCATTGCCACAACAGAGAGTGTGGGCAGAGTAGGCAAACACTCTCTTTTTCCTATTCCTCATGGTTCCCATTCCTTACGTATTAAACATGCAACTTGCAGATTAATCAGACCAAACACCAGGGGCTGGGAGATGGCTCATTACCTTAGGGATTCAAGGATCAGAATTTAAATTTTCAGGCCTGGGCACTCTGTCTGGAGCCTCAGTCATTCCGATGTAGGCTCTACCAACAGGAATATATCTGGCTGCCCTGTACAGGGCAATACTGCAGCCCCACCCCCTTTCAGTCTTATATTCACTCACT